>NC_048444.1:13835764-14131394 GCF_004353265.1 Vitis riparia
AGGCCATATTGACTCTTCACTGTCTCACAATCCGAGGCTAAGAGCCTCATCTCCGCAGGATTCTACATCTTAGGCCCCCAAGGCCCCGACCATTCCATCTTCTGAGGGTGGAGTGCCCTTTAATCCTCCTCAGCGCAGATACGAGATGCGGAGACGACCGACTACACCCGGGGCAACTTCTTCGCGCCTTGAGAGCTCAGTACGTCGCACTCCAGCTAAGAGGGCTAGGACTTTAGGCCTTGGAGAGTCGTCTAGACCTTCACAGCCTGATCCTCGGGCCCCTGCCAATTCTCAGCATCCTTCTGGCATGTCACCGAAAGCCATCATCAAATGACCTATGGTCACCGCGCCGCCCATTGAAGGAAATTCATATTGTAGAGCCAGACCATTCCATTCCGAGCTATATTTTGACCTCGAGGTCATCAGGAGCTTCAGGATTCATTTGGACTGCTCCAAAGGTACCATCTCGAGCACCTTATGACTCCCAGGGGGTTCTTTTACCCTAGAGTGGCAATAAACTTCTATCAGTCTATGACTAGTCATGGCCCTCGGAGTCCTATTGCCATTCACTTCAGCATTGATGGGCGCCAAGGGTATCCTTGAGGTTAGACACGTTGCAGAGGCTCTACATATTCCATACAAGCCAATGGATCCAACAGATTTTCGGGAGTGGTCCCCTATATCTCAGCGGGACATGGTCCACATTTTATCCAGGGGGACCTCTGTAGGTTCAGTCCTTCTACGTAAGGAGCTTCCACCTGGGATGCTCCTAGTAGATGTGTTGTTGCGGTCTAACCTTTTTCCTCTGCAGCATTTAGTGTAGAGGTGATGAGCTATCCTGGATGCTTTATTTCGGATATCAGAGGGCTTCTATTTCGGGCTACATCACTTGATTATGGCCTCTCTCCTCCACTTTGAGGAGAAGGTTCACAAGAAGAAGCTCAAGAGGGCTGACACTATTCCACTACTGTTTCCGAGGTTGCTCTATCACATATTGGAGTATATGGGTTATCCTACTAAGCCCCACCTTAAGCGCCGCCACCATTGTCGAGAGCGATTCACTCTCGACAAATGGACACAGTTGGTAGGCTATTCAGCACCTTAAAAGCCCCACCTAGGCCAGCACATCTAGTGCCACCACAGGCTGAGCAGGCATAGCAGGATGAGCTTTCCACGGAGTCTGTACCACCTGCCCTTGTAGCACTTATGCCTGAGGCCACTTATGCTACTCCTCCTACCACTCCTATTGTTCCATCGGATGCACCTTCTACATCTGTGATTACTACTCAAACAGTGTTATTTTATAGCTTGCAATTAACTCTTTTAAACACTTTCAAGTAGTAGTTATTACCTTTTAACTCAATTAGCATGTTAAGGACTCTTGCAATTGTATTAAGTTTTGGTGTTTTTGATAGCTTTTTTATCACCAAAGCAATCCAAGAATGAGGGAGATCTTTGTATAGTCCATGGCAAAGCAAATGGAAGCTCATTTACATGAAGAATTCAAGCTTTGGAGCTTCGTAGTTCTTTGCCAAAGCCAATCAAGAATGCAAGGAGGAAAAACAGAGGAATCTAACATGAAATCCAAGAGGACAGAAACTATAGGACACATTTCGAGAACTTTATGGAGTCCATTTTATGTATACTATATTTTTTTTCGAAGCTTGGGAAGTCAAGAGTCCAACGCTTCAAACGGTGCACGAATCGGAGCTGAAAATAAGAAGTTATGGCCATTTGAAGACAACCGCACCAAGCTAAGCGAAAATTTCGCAGCTGCGAAATCAGTTTGCGAAAATTTCGCAAGGTATTTCGTAGCTGCGAAACCACCTGCAAGCACACATGTGCCACTTCGCAATTCAAATTCCATTTTCGCACCGTGCAAATCACCTTGCGAAATGGACACTTCTAACTTGCAAAATCCACCTGTGTAATCTCAGATATTTGCGACTGACTCAGTTAGATTTTTTCTCAAGATATTTTGTGTAAATTTCTATTTTCTCCTTGTAATCAGCTAAAGATATTATTGGGATATTTCTTAGAAAATATCTTCTATATATATCTCTGAACCAATGTAAAAGACTAGATGTAATCCGACGAGAGGAGGATCATAGTAAGAAATATATCTACAGAGCATTTGCTTTGTTTTTCCTTTACATTTTTTTTTTCTCGTTATTTTTATTTCTATCAAATCAAACTCTGAGGATGTTTCCTCAGAGGATGAGTGGCGCTTTTTGTTTCTTGGAGTGAAGGAAGCTGGGTAAGGTTCCGAATGCAAAAATTGGAAGTTTTGTTGTTTCATCTTTTAATGAAGAGAAAGTGTGACCCGTTAATGGTTTTTATCTTTTTAGTTAACTTAAAACACCTTAAAATCACCTGGGCCAACACTTGGTACGGCAAGTGGTCTCCGTCCATTAAGATACACTAGTTTATCTCTTGCGAGCCTTTGAGAGGTGGTTTAAAGGTAGGATTTTCTAGAATAACCAACACTTGGTAAGCTTTTGGACTCTAAGAAGACATCCATTAGTTATCTCTTGCGAGCTTTTGAAGGGTAATCCAAGGTTAAGGATCACCTTGAATGGCAAATGCTAAGTGAGATGCATGAGCCATTGCAAGATGAATCAATGAGAGGGATTTAGTGTTTGAATCCATAAAAGGGAAGCATATGTACCACACCGGTTCGGGAAATAACTATATGTTAAATCCCCAATGCGAGGAAAAGATTCAAGTGACCGGAACTCTATTTTTGTAATAGAAACCTGAGCCCAATGATCTAAAAACTCCAAGAAACACTTTTCTTTGTAAGTAATTCCCGTTACTTTATTGGTTTCACTTAAAAACTAACATTTTCAAACATATTTATGTTTTCTTTTAAAGCTAACCTTGAAATAAAAAAACATCAATTCAGTTCTTTAACTAATATCAATTGTGAAGTGAAAACTCATCCCAGTGAACGATCTTAGAGCCACTATGCTATGCTAGCTGAGGCTATCCTAGTACATGGTGAAATAGGTTATAAATTTTGTTGATTACTCTCGTCTGAGGACTGAAATCAAGGTACACTAGTTGATTGAGCACCAATCAACAGGACATACACCACTTGGGCACGAAAATCAATCTGAGGCCTCCATCACCATTTCTGTCACAGAGTTTCATGCCATGGTACATACATTCCAGACACTGACCACTACACACATTGCTTTATTCTGGCATATGGCCGCCATGCGTGCTCAACAGGACTAGCATGCTGCTATCCTTCGTCAGATTCAGCAGCATCTGGGACTTATGCCACCACCTCAACCTAACATTCCTGGACCATCAGAGCCCATAGCTCCAGTTGAGGAGACTATTTCAGCTGAGGAGACCACCAGAGCCGATGTCTCGATCCAACCCACTCAGAAGGCCACCACAGAGACATCATCTTCACATGATCCTACCACTACTTGATCATCTCTTTATCTTGTATTTACTTATTATATTAGTAGACATAATTACTTGTTTTGATGTTTTATATTCTGGGATTGAATGTATTGCATGATCATATCTCACATTGTACTTTCTCAGAGTAATATATACACATCATTTTTTATTATATTTGTCATTCTTCTATTTCCTCTACTCATTACTCTTTTGTTTTTTGAATCATGTGGTTTCTCCTATACGACTCAGACTCCATGTCACTCAGGAGGTACCACTTTCTCCCTTTATTTTCAATCGCTCTTGCCACATTGAGGGCAATGTTGATCTTGGTTGGGGGGAGAGTTGAAGAAGGAAGTTCTGTTAGTAATGCTAGGTTAACTTGTTAGGTTGATTTAGTTGTTTTTGCTTAAATTTTTAATAATTTTTAAAGTTTTTACTCTACTCTCCATGATTATTAAGGAAAAATTCTCAAAATGAAATGGGAGAAATTGAATTCTTACCTTTTTACTTAAATATTAGAGTTTGTATTATGCTTATCGAGGTTGATGAATTATTGAAACTCCTATTGATTTCAACCTTATTTCTTCCACTTTAATCTTACCACACACTGTGCACATTAGGTTCCGATTATAAGATGAAAAACTATCTCACCCCTTGAACTTAGGAAAATTAGACTAGGTACCTTCGACCTCGTTTTAATAGTGTTGGGACACCTTAATAAAGGCCAATGAGCCTTCAAAAAAAAAAAAAAAAAAAGAAAGAACAAAGTGTTACACTTGCCTTGAAACCCGAGTAAAGTCCAAGGGGTATATGGTGAAAGTCTTTAAAACCTGATGCCCTAAGCCCTTATTGGTTGGGAGTCACCGACCTCAATGCACGTTACAGGGGTGAATAGGTGGAGTTTAACATATTGTAGGTGCTTGGGTATTAAATTTCATTCTCAAAAGTCTGGGGTAAAATCTGAAGAGTTAGTGGTCAAAAGATCCTTAAAGCTTGATGCCCTAAACCTTGATTAGTTGGGAGTCATCGATGGATCCCCGTTACATGGACACTTTAGAAAACAACACCTTAAGCATTGCACTCCTAAAAAAAATAAAAAATAAAAAATTGTGAAATAAAAGAGGTGCGTTCTTAGCCTATTGGAGGTTGGTTAGTTTGCTAAAGTTTGAGAAAAAAATAGGTTTAGGGGGGGGGGGGTAGAGATTAGTTCAACATACTATATTTGGAAACAAATAAGCTTAACACATAGATTTTTGTGGAAGAGTAATGATTGAGCCTATGAGAGTGGAAATCCTTTTAATACTTAAATATGCATAATGCCTACTCTTTATGAATTGTGATCAGGCAAGATATTTGATAAACTCTTATTGAAGGTGAGTTTTGCTTCTTTAATGTCCCATAAGAGAGTATGCTCTACATCATGCCACTTGAAAATTTTTTGGAGTGATCAGCATGATTTTGTAAATTATTTTACTGTCTAATTTTTTTTTTCTCTCCTTCATTGCTAAGGGACTAGCAATATGTCGGTTGGGGGGAGTGATTACTACTCAAAAAGTTCTCTTTTATAGCTTGTCATAAAATCTTTAAAATACTTTTGAGTAGTATTTATTACCTTTTAACTCAATTGGCACATTAAAGACCCCTACAAATGTTTCTAATCAGTTTTTGGCAAGTTTTGGTGTTTTTGATAGCTTTTTTATCATTAAAACGAGCCAAGAATGAGGGAGAATTTTGTATAGTCCATGGAAAAGCAAGTTGAAGCTCAAACACATGAAGAATCCAAGTTTTGGGAGAGCTTCGTAGCCTTTTCCAAATCAATCAAGTATGCAAGGAAGAAAATCAGAGAAGAAATCTAACATCCAGCAATTTCGCATAGCATGCGAAATGCCAAAAGGAGTACAAGCTGCAGGACAGAGAGCAAGACCGTGAAAAATGAATTTCTCACCCTGTGTGAAATTTCGCAAGCTTTGTGAAACCAAAGACTGAGGAAAATGAATTTTGCACCATGTGCGAAATTTCGCAAGCCTTGTGAAAATCCTCCTGTGTAATTTTCAGATATTTTTGCATCAACTTTGTTAGATTTTTATCTCGAGATATTTTTGTAATTGCCTATTTTCTCCTTGTAATAAGCTAAAGATATTTTTAGATATTTAGCATATCTAAATGAGGGGTTAAAAATCTCTCTCTTTATATGTCTTAAAATATCTCTTTTGTAATATCTCGGAAAAAATTCCAGAGAACACTTGTAAATTCTTTTAGTAAGAAATACACGAAGCTTTGCTCTGCCTTACCTTCTCATTTTGTTTTTATTTTCTTTCTAGCCGAACAACCTCTGAGGATGTTTTCTCAAAGGATGAGTGGCTAGGATTTTCGTTTCTTGGACTGAAGGAAGCTAGGTAAGGGATCCGGCTACAAATGTGGGAGTTTTCCTTGCTTTAAATGAGGAGAGTTGTTACCCGTTAATGGTTTTTATTTTAAGGTTTAACTTAAAATCGCTTGAGCCAATACTTGGTAAGCTTTTTGGACTCCCTGGAGATCCATTAGTTATCTCTTACGAGCCTCTAGGAGGTGGTTTAAAGGTAGGATTACCTAGAATGGCCAATACTTGGTAAGCTTTTCGGACTCCCTGGAGATCCATTAGTTATCTCTTACGAGCCTTTGAAGGGTAATCCAAGGTTAAGATCACCTTGAATGACCAATACTTGGTAAACTTTTTGGGCTCCATGGAATCCATGGATGTCTATTAGTTATCATGCACAAGCCATTGAAAAATGATTCACAGTGAGAGGTAGTCTTTAGTGTTTGAAACCATTAATGGGAAGCAGCTGCAGTTTTTTATGGACTAGTGGGATCAAATCTTGGTTGCTAAATACACACCGGTCTGGGAGATAACCATTCTTTATGTTATTATCCTCAACGCGAGGAAAAGATCTGGAATCTCCCCCTTTTGTATAAGGAACTTGAACCTACTGACCTAAAACTCCAAGAAACCTTTTCTTTGTAATTAATCTCAGTTACCATTTTTGGCTAAATTAAAACCAACCATTTTCAACCAAAATTATGTTTTCTTTGAAAGCTAACTCATAAAAGAAAAAACACCATTTCAGTACTTTAATTAATATCAC
The DNA here is from genome assembly GCF_004353265.1 of Vitis riparia. Classification (NCBI taxonomy): domain Eukaryota; kingdom Viridiplantae; phylum Streptophyta; class Magnoliopsida; order Vitales; family Vitaceae; genus Vitis; species Vitis riparia. Next base: position 13,842,307 of record NC_048444.1, read on the forward strand.
TTGTAATATGAAAACTCATCCCTGTGGACGATCTTAGAACCATTATATTATGCTAGCTATGCTACCCTAGTGTATGGTGAATTAGGTTTATAAATTTTGTTGATATCTCCCGTCTAAGGACTGAATCAAATAGTACACCAATTGGGGATGAATCAAGCTGCCAAAAGGGTTTTTTTAGGAAGGGGAGAGGCAGTAGAGTTGGTTTTAATGGGAGAGTGTTAGAGAGAGAACAAAGGAAAGATTGAGGAGCTCATTGGTTTTGCTGATTTTGAGGGAGTGATTTGGTAGGAATGAACTTTGGGAAGAAAAAATGAGCTAAGAGCCCAGAAAATCCTAATAAGGAACAGCATCTTCAGGTAAGGATGCTTTATTTTTTGGAGTTTTCTTCATTATCATTGTTTTTCATCTTTTCTTCCTACAGTTGAGCTACTTTTGCTGATTTAGTTATGGTTGACCATCTTAAGCTTTGCTGATTTCTTGTTTGATTGCATGTTGTTGTTGATACATTCTCTGTTTTGTTTGGTATTGTTGGGATTCAACTTATTTCTGTTTCTTTTTCACTATGTGGCATATGTGAACATTGATATCATTTTCATTTTCTTTGATTCCACCCCGAGTTCTCCTTGCTCGTTTAAGCCCATGGATTGAAACATGAAATGTGGTTTTTGTTTGTTCATTTTGTTTCCACATTTTGTGCTTTGTTTTTGTTATTTTCCTCTATTTCTGGTTCACATCCCAATCAGCTCCATTTCCAGCCTTCAAAATTTGCTCTTTATTCTGGAATTGAAAACTAAGGATTGTGTGAAGAAAGACACATTTTTGGAGAAAGAAGGGTAGTTGTCTCAAGTAGCAAGGTGAGAGGAGGGAGATTCTAGGAGGGATTCTCCTGCATTGTTTTTGGGTTTTAGAGAGAGAGAGAGAGAGAGAAAGAGCAGGTGAGTGTCTTGAGCTAAAATAAATAAATTTGAAGAGATTCCGAGAGAGTTGTGGGTTTTGGGAGAGAAGAGGAAGCTTGAGTAGCAAGAAAGGTGGAGAGCTGAGATTTTCTCTATTTAACTTTTGAAGGTTGTTTTGATTTTTATAGAGAGAAGAGGAAACCAACAGAAAAGGAAGAAAAAGGGGAAAGAAATAGGAGGGGAAAAGCAGAGCAGAGAAGAGGGGGAATTCATGAGTTTTCTTGTTGATATTTACTAAAGGAACACTCTTAGGTGCGAGCATTGCAGATTTTCTGTTCATATTTCTCATTTCATTGTTCTTCATGCATTTTTCCTATTGTTTTTGGCTTTCATTCGTTGTTTGGATGTGAGTACTCTGCTATTTTCTCATTTTCTTTGAATTCGTTTGAGGATATCTTGTATATGAGTTCATCTGAATCATGTTCATGTTCTCTGTCATTTCCCCTGTTCATAGCCCATGCACCTGAAATGAGGCTCAATATATTTGCTATTTGGTCTTTTCTGTTTGTTTCTTCCTTGGGATTTACTTTGTTTTTACCTCTGCTATTTGTTCTTCCTTACACATTATTTTAAACTAGTGAGTCACTTGTTGGATTGTATAAGGCTTGAAAGGAAGAAGTGGCAAATGGAAGTTCTGTGGATGTAAGTTTGTTGGTTGGGATTGAGTATTCTCAGGTGGGAAGTAAGATGGTTTCAACTTCTGATGAAAAAGATGCATGTTGTGACACTACTGGATAGGAGCCTTCTGAGGCAATTGATCCATCTTTGCCAATGATGAAGATTTCTAATTTAGTGAGCTAGAATGAACCTCAAGCAATGATCACTAACAAAGACAATCAAGAGTCTAAGAAGTTGGAATGCTGCCCTGTTCTCTGATTCTACAGTGAAAGAGAGTGTTAGTACTGTAGCATGATGCTGCAGGTGAAGATGCATTGAGGGGTTGGCTAGTTGCTGCATATGCTGCAAACCTGGAGAAAACTGGTCATGAGCCAAGTATGACTATCTTGCAATAGGCTTACGATAAGATGAATAGTGTTTTCTCTACCTTTTTATCCCAAATGTAGGTCAAAGGTTGGCATACAGATTGTTTTCTTGATGGGAACATGAAGTCGTTTTGCTTGTTAATATTTTGCAGTTTCAGATGGAGCAGACATTTGTTGTTGGTTTGGTAGCTAGTGTGTTGGATGAAAATACAACAATTCGGTGTTGGTAATGGGAAGGAGGCTGCTCCATATGATTTGTATCTCATGACAGAGCCACATGAGATCCCCTGCATGGTGGAGACATTTCACTTCTTGTGATCCATATAGAATGTTGTTAAGCATATAGGAATGGGTTCCAGATCAAATACTATAGCATTTGCTAAAGCTATGCCTTTTTTTTTTTTTTTGCCCTACACTTAATCAATTCTGTTATTGAACTTGGTGGGCTTTCTATTCTTAAACACCCCAGGTTACTAAGTCTGATACAGGATGAACTATTTTGTAATCTGATGCAGTTTGGCTTATCGATGAGTCTGCTAATTCTTTCTATGGTTTGTAGTATTGTTCTCAATATGTATCAGCATTTATGGATTGAGCTTAAACTACAACTTGAGGCTTTCTTTTCCTTTGTGATCCTATGACTTGCTCAAAGCAGATATGATGCTTATCCCCAACAGCAAGTAGTTGCTATGAAGGCTCTAGTTGACTTTTGCAGGCAGAAAACTTTCATGATAGAGATGTATGCTAACTTGGACAGTGACATAACTTGCAGCAATGTGTTTGAAGACTGCTAATTTGTTGTCAAAAGAATGCATTTCCTGTGAACTACCCTTTGTCTGCTATGCATCTTCTTGCTTTGAATGTCTCGATTGCTGTACTTCAGGGATGGCCAATCTTTGATTGTACTTTAGAAGGATTGAAGGTTGTTATATTATTATCTAAACTTCCATTGGAAACAGTTGAGGAATCATTAAATATGGAGCAGTTATTTGATGATGTAAATGTTATCCTTCCATTACAGAATGCAGATGGTGGTTTTGCAACAGATGAACTCAGTTGATGCACCTAGATGGGAGCTACTGCTATGCTTCTGGTGGAAAAGTTTCATAAATTCTTGGATGTTGGAAGAAGTAGTTTATAATAGTAAAGAAGCCTCCACCAATTCAACCTTCTTCACCATGAAAGCTCAGTCCTCTTCGACCAGACCTGTTTTTTGAGGTTGGCTTCTACACATGGGTTTCAAAGGGTTTGGGTTGTTGAGTGGAGAAGATGTATTTAGTTCAAATAAATCACAATGGAGATGGCATTGAAGATGAATCTAATGCTCAGTTATTGTCCTCAGAACCCACTGGTATATGTGACGCCTTTGGAAATACAAAGGTACTTCCTCAAATTAGAGATCAATACCAAGTTGACTTTCTAACTCTTAGTAAAAAATCTTATTATCTTTGGCTTACAATACCTAACTAACACTGCAACAGTGGTTGGCACTCCTTGTTGTTTTTTATTGGGATTGCCCTTACCAATTATGTGGGTCACTGACGAAATTGAGAACATTGAACATGAACCTCTGGGACTTCTTGGAACATCCAATAAAAATTGTCCAGTGGAATCTGATGACATCAAAGAGGCTCATATTCTTATAAAAAGAGAGTATTCAGAACTTAAAATTGAGCCTTCAGGTGTTTTGGTGGATAACGAATTATGCATGGGAGAATCAGTGAACTTAGTTTTGCAACAAGGAAGCTCTAAGATTCCACCCTCCTCTGATCAGGCTACTACGCAGCTCACACTATGCTCGAAATGAACTACACTAAGCAGCAACTTACAGCAGTTGTGACGTCTAAAGGATTGTGACCAGCTCTTGCTGGTCCGAAGTGGGGTGCACCAGACAGTGTACCTGAGACACTAAACAGAATTTTGCGGGACTCGTAGCTTGACTGTGTTGATTTGTATCTTATCCATTGGTCAGTCTAGATGAAAAAGGGTTTTGTTGTCTTCAAATCTGAAAACCTCACCCAATCAGATATACCAAGAGCATGGAATGTAATGGAAGCACTTATGATTTTGGCAAGTCTTGAGCCGTTGGCGTAAGCAATTTCTCCACAAAGAAACCGAGGACCTGTTGGAGATTGCTTGTATTCCTTTTGCTTTCAACTAAGTGGAGCGTCATCCTTCATGAGAGCAAAAAAATTGCATGTCAAGTTAGAGAATGTGGAGAAGGGTATCTTGGAACTCATTGCTATGACAAGGGGAATGGAAATTTTTTTATCATTGGTTGAGCAGTACGGAAAAGAAGATTCTAGCATTTTACCTCTGGACCACACTACAATAAGGGTCGGAACAATACTGCCTCATTGAGAGGCTTTTGTGAGGAACTTGAGACAAATTCTTCTGGCAGGATCATTAGCAACTATGATTTTTTTTTTTAATTTTTTTTTTATGATCCAATCATCAACACAAGCTCTAGAAGAAGTTTTCCAGAAACATGCTCAAGCTCCATAAGCAAACCAGTAAACATGCAACTGTGCCCTTGATTGAGTCAGCAGGCTGCTCCCTCAGGGTTGGAACTGGTTGCACATTGTCTTCATGGCTTGCACAGTTGAAATCGTAGATGATGTGCATTCTGCCATTGGCCATATACATCCAGCACAACCTCCTCTCTTCTAGTTTGGTCAACTTAGGTATATATCACCTACCTCCCAGGGAATTATATCATTGGCTCATCATCCTTGTCCTATCATCATGTTTTTCACCTCTCGTCTCATTGGTGACTTAACGACCATGCTCATAGCCAACCTGATACTCAGAAAGATAGTAATGGGCACCGTCATTAGAAACATGGATTCAACTCTTAGGGCCTGTGATGATTTCAACAGGAATGCTTTTGCCCCTGCCACTTCCATATTTGGCAGCAGATGACCCTTATGGGCCAGTTCCACTGCTTTCTAACCATATACTTGCAATTTCTTGTTGTGCAAGATAAGCTTTTAAAAATGAAGGTGGGATATTCATTATGACTGGGGATGTTTTTCCATGTTTTAGTGCTTCAATTATGGTTCTTCCAGAAGACATATCCTGCATCATCACTGTTCCTATAACCCTTGACATTGCTTCTAACCATGGTGTAATTGTGTCATCTAAAACTGAGATTCTGAATAAAAGTTCTTATGTTGGTATAGTCGAGAATCTTCTACAGAAACCTACTATGGAGGAGTTAAGAACTAGGCCATTCTAGATGATGGAAGAAGGTTGCTTAACACATGAATAATAGTAGCTAGATGTCATGGGTGTGTTTGTCAAATGTTGTAAGCTCAACAAGTCAAGGTTTTGGTCACGATGATGATGATGCCTTAGGTGAAATTTTCTCTCAGATAGAGGAATCAGAAGGTAGACTTAGACATGGTGCAAAATTTGATTCTTACGTCTAAAGCTTATTGATGCTTTTAAAAATGTGAACATTGGACTAGTCACACAACGAGATTATCATAGTTGTGGGGATGTTTATTGCCAATGTATGGGGATACCTGTTAAGGAAAATCAAGGAGCACATGGGAGAAGACTCAGCAATAACAACAGCTTCCATCGACTCTTGTAATTTTGGCTTCAAGCTTCTGAAGAAGCATGGATGGAAAGAATGGACAGGTTTTGGCGTTTCTGAATAGGGTAGGTTGGAACTTGTGCAAGCATCTTTGAAGAAGAATAAACGGGGCTTGGGGGCCTGGATAGAGCACCTAAATGTAGTCTTTTTCTTGTTGAGTTGTATTATGACCTTGGTCCACCTTTTGAGGCATCAAGTCTGTCAGGTTACATGGAGGATGTAACATACCATCTTTGTAAAATCATTGAATCAGTAGCTTCGTAATATCCCTTCTGCTCAAGTGAAGCAACCAAAAATGAAAATTGTTCTTTAACTGATAGCGGTTAAGGTGCTGGTAGAATATCATTGGACAACTCTATTAACCAGAATTCGCTTTTAGATATTCTTTACTGAGCAATAAACAAGAAGATACGAAAGACACTCTTGGTTCTGTCCACCTGCCATACATTTCAAAAGGTATCACCAAAAAGTTGGTGGTGTTTGAATTTGAGACAGACATTAAAGATGATAAGTAGTTCACAATCGACTCATGGATTTGGGCAATGTATCAAATGCCATAATGCACTCTATTTATAAGGATGAGTTTCCTATGGTGAGAGCACTAGTGTTTATGGTTACACATCGAATAAGATCTACGATGATTTTCTACATTAACTATTGAGTAATTTTGATTCATTAAGCTACTATATTACATTAACTCTCAACCTTGAGAGGATGTTGAGTCTATGTTGAAATGAATAGGAGACTTTGACGTATAAGGTGGACTTTGAGGTAGTCATATATTCCCTATGGATTGGTGGGTCTCTATTAATGAAGACTGGTGGTAACAAATATTATTAATAGAGGTACCATGATATGTCATGGTACTGAGACAATATGTCCCATTAGGTGATCCTAAGGGCATGTGATAATGAAAACTATGGTCGTAGTAATTCCTTAAGTGCAATTTGACATATGTTCTTCGTGAATTAGGGTATATTAGTTGAAATATAATAGAAGAATTTATAACTCAAAGATTGGAGTGACAATCTTGAAAGGATGTAGTAAATACCTTGTTAGATTACAGACACCAATTCATGAATAGTTTACATGTAGTGGATTAGGTCATGAACCTGAACTTTGTCTCATAGTAGTATCATAGGAAATCAAAAGTACAATTGAGTTTTTTTTGTGGGATATTGAGTCAACTTCAGAATTGGATTATAAGGAAGTCGATATTTTCCTATGTGTCCCAATAGTCACTATTTGAGCTCCTGATTCATGGTGGCACGTTTTTTTTTTTTTTTTTTTTGTGGAAATTATGAGTTTATAGTTCATAAGTATGCATAAAGACATTTTGGTAAAAATGTAAGGTTGCACTAAATCTTATGAATGATCTTTTTGAATTGAGGTAATCATTAGAACCCAATAAGGCTAATTGATAAAGTACGATTCAAGTGGGTTGTATTAAGTGATCTAAACCTTTCGGCTCAAGTCTTAGGGAAATTCATATAAACCCCCTTAAGGGTTTAAGGCTTTGCTTTTGCATCGTTGTTTTCTAGACTCCAAAAAAAGAAAAACCTTAGCCTTCCTCTAGAGAAGACCACTTTTCACCTATGCTAGAGATCCTTAAAACGAGAGATCAAATGGAAGATCTTTGGGCATATGAGATCTATGATGCCTATGATTTACTTCATCATATTAGAATCAATCTAAAGACATCTAGATCATAGGTATAATATCTTTTTTGTTTTTTCGTTTTTGTTTTTGTTTTTATTTTTGTTTTTTTATTTTTTTATTTTTGCTATGTTAGATTTAGAGAAGTTTAGGAATGGATTTCGTGCACCTTACTGGATTCAAGGTTAGGAAAAAAAAGTGATGTGTGTTTCCTAAAAGTTGTATCATCAAATTTTATTTTGGGTTTAGCTATTCAAGATTATTATTTTGAGATCAAAATCAATATGTATACAAATTCCATGGAAAACAACATTTTAAAGTTTTTATATGCTTAATATACTAAATAAAATTTATGTTTTTGGCATTTATTATAAATAAGATGAATATGCAAAACATTGTCAGAATAAATGTTTTTTATATTTATTAAAAAGTTTTTGATAGATATATTGAGCATACAAAACTTTTGTATGCAAAATTATTTGCATATATGATGAATGCAAAGCATCCTGCCCTATATTCATACATATTAAATAAAGTATTTGATATTTATTATTATCATAAATAAGATGAATATGCAATTCTAGTATAAAACTTAAGTTTAATATCATGATAATATTTCTATATATAAAAAAATAAACTCAGTTTTAATGGTGGTAATTTTTTGAAAAACTAAGACCCCATTTGGTAATTGTTTTAAAAAATAATTTTTAAAAATTATTATATGATATTTTATATAAAAAAAAGTCCGTTTGGGAATCTAAATATTTTTAATTTATTTTTAATATTTTTAAATACGTTTTAAAAATAATTTTTATATCTAGTACTTTATTTTAATCATTTTATATACTTATATAATTATTTTTAGGACTCATAAAATAAGTGAAAATAATAGAAAAGAACTAATTTTTTTTTTTATAAAAACACCTAAAAACAAAAAATAGAAAAAGTTTCTATAAAATTAGAGAATAAACAGTTTCTAAAAAAATTAGAGAAAATAGAATTAAAAGTGTTCTCTTATTTTTTTTGCTTTGAGAGTAAAAAACTATTCTAAAAAATAGTTTTCAAACATACCTAGCCATCGTTTTTATTGATTAAAAAGATGCTTTCAATTTATTTTCACCTAAAAAGACTTTTTTTTTTTTCTTTTCTAAGACAAAGGATGGGCCGGGCTTAGCCTGAACCCGGACGGGCCCTAAAGTTAAGGAAAGGGCAATCAGTGTAATTATTGAAAAATGTAGAGAGCTTTCAGTATTTAAAGTTTTGAGATCGAGAAATCTGAGCCGTTCAGTCCTGCTTTAAAAGGCGTAAGAAACCCTAACCGAAATCTCGTCGACAGAGGCAGTGCTAGGGGGTATCAGTCTTTAAGGTATGCTCGCATTTCTCTCGTCTCTGCTTTCATCCTTTGGATTTGCCCTTGTAGATTTTATTTTTCCTGTTCTTTTCTTAGATGCGTTTCTTCATTTTTCTGTGTTTTTTTTTTTTTCTCTCTGGCTTTTTCTGTTTGTGAAATGGGCGTATGAGCTCCGGTCTGGATCTCAAAAAAGGCGGTAAAATGGAAGGAAAATTTTAAAAACTACTTACAAAGGGTCGTTTGTTTACCTATTTTCCTATTTTTTTTAAGGTCCTTCGAGATCCGAACAGAGCCTCATCCCTGCCCCAGGAGAAACTTTGGTTCGATGTCGGTCTGGCTTTGGAATTATTGGTGACCTTGCTTTTTTCGTGGCTTGTGTTATTGGTTATTGGTTGATTGTATTTTGAATGCGGGTTAGGCCTTTGTGTGAAGAGTGTATATTGCATTTTGAAATTGTGTATTGCTGTGTTTTAACATCAAAATTAGTCGAGGATTATAAAATTTGCATTTAGTGGGGTTTTTTGCACACTTGGCTTGGATGATCAAGTTTCGAAGCTAATGGGATGTCACTGAAAAATGAAGATACAAATAAAAACTATTTAAGACTCATATATTTCCAAAATTCTTCATTTCCTTGTTAGAAGAAGAATTTTCTTTTGTTTTATGTTTTTCCTCACAAACCTGACCCATGATTAATCCCAACAAATTAAGATTTAATTAAGAAGTTCCCACATAATTGCTGGAAAAGATGGAAGATTCACATAACTCACTATTGAGTTCCTGGTCAATCTAGATTTCTTGAATCAGTGGATATGTAATCATTCTTGAAGGTGCCATCTTTCAAAGAGGACTTGTGCCTTGTTAAGCTCTAGTAGTAAAGTTCTTTGGTTCCCATCTCTTTTGCAGGCCATTAACAATTCCCTTGCATTTGATTCTTGCAATATATCTAAAAGTTAGATATTCTGTGCATTAGATACAACATTGCATTTATTTGAATGTTCAACTCCTAGTTCTGTTCCGTAGTCACTAGTTAAATCCCAATAAATAAATAAACAAAAGAAAAAAGAAAAAAGGGACTTTCCCCAAGGATTCTTGACAAAGTTACTTCTTCCCTTTTCAAAGTATGCTCAAAGACTTAAACCTTGGGGATAAAGTGTGATATTTGGGAGTCACACTCTGTCTAATTCAATACCAAACTGGCTGTACCTGTTTGGTCATTAGCCAACTTAATTTGTTTTAAATTAGGTCATGATTGTACCTGTCTAATTCAATCCCAAACCTTTTGGGTCGGTCATGGTTGTACCTGTGATGGTCACGAGCCAACTTAAGCGTGACTCCTTTGATGATTGAGCACATGTTTTAAATTAGGGTTACTGTAATAATTGGTGTTTGTAATTAATAGAACTGTAGTAGTAGCTAATGTTGGCACCATTGTTGCTATGTTTATTCAAGGCATTTGAGTAATTTAATTTGTTTACTTCTAAATTTGTAGCTCGAATTGGATATGGTTCATGGCTATAAAATGAGATGTTCTTTTTTCATTCAGATTTTTGTGTTTCTTTTGAGTTATTTTGTGAAGGAGCTAAATGGCTAAATTTGTGATGGTATTTTGTTTGTGCTGCCATTTACAGGTAAGCCATGGTTAAGCATAACAATGTTGTGCCTAATGGGCACTTCAAGAAACACTGGCAGAATTATGTCAAAACTTGGTTTAACCAACCTGCTCGCAAAACAAGAAGACGTATAGGTAGCTACTTAATCATTTTAAAATGGAAATGCTGTTTTTCCTGTCTTGCTAATTAGTTGGTCATAATGATTCTGTTTCATTATCAAGCTTGCTTATGCTGTGCTCGTATTTTCTTGACATGTCTGTTATATCATCTCCAGCTAGGCAAAAGAAGGCTGTGAAGATCTTCCCACGGCCCACGTCTGGACCACTTCGACCTATTGTCCATGGGCAAACTCTGAAGTACAATATGAAAGTTAGGGCTGGCAGAGGATTTTCTCTTGAAGAGCTAAAGGTGTGATGTGCTGTCTTATGTTTTGGAAATTTTGGAATGATAGTTTCATTTGGTACTAAGTAGAGATGTGGTGCTTGGTTCTTCAGAAAATCTTTACAGCTGTCATGTCCACAATATAGAGACTGGATTTGATGATTTTTTTTATTTTTTATTTTTAACTTTCAATAATGAAAATGTGGTGAATCTTTTTTTGTATTAGGTGTATTTCTTCCGGGAACTAGGCTTATTGATGTTTCACACTTCCCATTTTGGCTCTACTGCATGTATTTTTGGGATTTGTAGCCTTTTCTTCCTGAGAGATTATTTGGCCCATATGGGGTGGGGGGGTCACTGTGTTTATATTATTTTCCCATTTAACTTTTTGTTCTCTAGAAAATTTATTTTTCAATTGTAGGCCAAGTTGTGTCGTGTTATGTTCTCTTCTGAAATAGCTAGATTAGCAGAAATTTAATTGCCCTTGGATTTTATTTTGTTTTTATAAATGTTGTTCCTAATGTACCTATGGAATTCAAAACATTGTAATCAGATATTCTCTTCTGCCCCGTATGGTTTCTAAGAATATGGAGAAAATGTGAGTCCAATTTGTGCAATGGTATTCCTAGCTACTTTCACTCCTTGTTTAAGAATCCCGCTTAAGTGGCTACAAAAATTGAGAGATTGCAAAGGGATTTCTTATGGTTAGGGGTTGGGGAAGGTAAAAGAGATCATCTTGTTAGTTGGGATGTAGTGTGTAATTCGAAGGTAAAAGGGGGAATAGGATTTGGGAAGATTTCTCTGAGGAATCTCGCTCTCTTAGGGAAATGGTTGTGGAGGTATTTTAGGGAGGGTTCAACTCTGTGGCATCAGGTCATCTTAAGCATTTATGGGACACATTCCAATGGTTGAGATGCCAACACTATAGTCAGATGGTCGCATTGTTGTCCTTGGAAGGCTATTGCACAAGTCTTTCAAGATTTTTCCAAGTATATTCGGTTTGTGGTAGAAGGGGAAATAATTCGGTTCTGAGAAGACTTATGGTGGGGGGACCAACCTTTGGGTTCCCAATATCCAAGACTATTTAGAGTAGTCACAGATAAAAATATTCCTATATCTTCAATTCTTGGTTCTACTCACCCTTTCTCTTGGAACTTTAATTTCCGTCCTAACCTTTCCGATTATGAGATAAGAAGATTTAGAATGCCTCATGCAGTCACTTGATTGTTTGCATTTATCACTATCGGTTTCAGATGCAAGATCCTGGTCTTTATCTTCTTCAGGGCTTTTTACAGTCAAGTCTTTCTTTTTAGCCTTGTCTCAATTTTTTGGTTCTTCTCCAATTTTCCTTATTAATTTTGTTTGGAATTCTCAAGTTCCTTTCAAGGGCAAGTCCTTTGTCTGGTTAGTGGCACACAAGAAGGTAAATGCTAATGACTTGCTACAATTGAGAAGACCCTACAAAGCTCTTAGTCTTGACATTTGTAAACTATGCATGAAGCATGGTGAATCAGCAGATCATCTTTTCCTACATTGTTCTTTGATGATGGGTTTGTGACACAGATTATTTCAGTTAGCCAAGATGAAGAGCATATCCGACATGATGTCCATCAATTATAAGGGTTTTGGATTATCCAAGAGAGGGATAGTTTTGTGGCAAGATGCGTGCGCATTGCTTTAATTTGGGTTGTGTGGTGGGAAAGAAATGCGGGGATATTTGAGGATAAAGTAAGGAATTCAAAAAATCTTTGGGATTCTATTCACTTTCTTGCTTTTCTTTGGGCTTTTTGTTCCATGGTTTTTAAGGGGATTCCCCTTAATGTGTTACAACTAGATTGACTAGCAGTGTGTAGTTCCAACGGGTTGGTCTAGCCTAGAGAGATTGCTTGTTTTTACATTGTAGTTTCTTGTTTTTGTACTCTTGTAGTTTAGCTTTTCTTTGGTGGAAGGATTCCTCATCCTTTTCTTGTACTTTTTATTTCTTTCAATATATCTATTTGTCGTTTCCTATAAAAAATAAATAAATTTGTGCAGTGGTATTGCTAGAAAAATTTATTGCTTCCATGACTATCCAAAATTTCTGATGGAACATGTCAAGTTGGGCACAAGTGGCAAAAATTTGTGACAGTAAACATTCCCTTCCAATTTAGATAAATTGTTACTATTTTATATATATATATTATTATTTTTTTGGTTTCATTGCTTTTTGACAACCTATTGTTATGGAATCCCATGGTTTATTCTATATAAATCTCCAAAATTTTACATGCTCTGTACATTCCAGGCAGCAGGTATTCCAAAAAAACTTGCTCCGACCATTGGTATTGCTGTTGATCATCGTCGCAGGAACCGATCACTAGAAAGTCTCCAAGCTAATGTCCAAAGGTTGAAGACATATAAAGCTAAGTTGGTTGTGTTCCCAAGACGTACACGAAAATTCAAGGTAAGTCTAAGTTGAATAATTTTAAATTGTAATTTTAACAACTACTTTCTTGTTACACTTTCCATGCTTATTTTAAAACCTCTGTATAAATTTTCAATGTTGCAGGCTGGCGATTCTAGTGTGGAAGAACTTGCAACTGCAACACAGGTTCAAGGTCTTTACATGCCTATTGTCAGGGAGAAGCCAACTGTTGAGCTTGTGAAGGTTACAGATGAGATGAAATCATTCAAGGCCTATGGCAAGCTGCGTGTTGAGCGGATGAATCAGCGTCATGTGGGTGTAAGGATGAAGAAGGCAGCTGAGGCAGAGAAGGAAGAGAAGAAATAGTGGGTATGAAATTATGAATAATAGCCAGTTCTTCAGTTTACAGCTAGGCAATACTCAGATTTTTGGTTGGACACTGGTTTCTGAGTTTTTTATTATCTGTTACATCAGACACCTGCAGAATTTTTGGTATAATCTCAGGGACCCTAGTATGAACTTAATTTTTGTTAGTAGTGTGCTTATAGATTGATCTTAGCGTTACTTTGCTTGAGTGGAGTTCCATTCATATTTCCTTTTGCTTCATTAATTTATTTCCATCTCCATGGGTTTATGGTGCTGGGTTACCCAACCCCCCACCCCCACCCACAAAAACTCGGGCGAGGGATTGCTTTTCCCTGGATCTGCTTTCAGAGCCTTGTACTTCATATTAATAGTGTCAGAATCTGCTGTGTCAAGAGGAGTAAAAGTTGTTGAATTTGGTGAAGCCATCAGGTTTTATTTACTAGATCATGAAACTGAGGGTTTTGAGATCGATTAAATTTTTAAGACACAAATATCCAATTTTTAGGTACATTATTTATTATCAACATGTTTGCAGGATCGGTGCCATTTCGTTCTACTCCGAACTCTGATTTACTAGGGTATTAGATTGCTGTAAAGATGATCACAAAATCGGTAAACATGCTCGGAAGGATTTGGGCATCTTTTTTACGCCTATTGTTTACTGTTTTCAAGATACCATTTTTGACCACTAATAGTAATTACTATTTTGGGAAATTCGTACAAAAAAGTCTTACCAACCCACTCTATCTTCTCTTCTGGGGGAGTTTAAGTTCAAAATAATCCATTGGTAGAAAAAAAATGGCAAGAATAATACTCATTTCAAAATATTTATCAAATTAATCTTTTTGCATCCACGTAAGCATTTACATGGATTTTTTTTCAAGTGTGTAAAACCACATGGTTTTAAAAGTTTCATAAATATCCTTAAAATCACAATTTGTAACTGTGGTTTTACAATTTTCTTTATTACCACGGTTAGTAACTGTTGTTTCAAAATTATTTTTAGTTCATTCATGTTTTAATAGTATTATTATTTTAATATTATTTTTAAAATATTTTTTTATAATAATAACCATAAACTACTATTATTAAGGAGTAACCTAAAATCATAATTATTAATATTAATTTTTATATGAAAATATAAAATTTAAAAATAATATAAATAATTTATTTAATTATTTTAAAATTTAAAAATAATATGAAAAAATAATTTTCTTTAATTCATATGTGATAAAATTCATAAAACAAATAAATATTTTATTTACCATAAATATATAAATTTTTATGGGAATGCAGACAAAATTATTTTCTCAAAATTTCAAGAAAAATATGAAAAAATAAAGATAATATATATATAATTTTAAAACAATCGTAAAGAAAAAATTTATTAAGGATAATTTGTAAAAAAAAAAAAGTAATTTTAAACCGACAATGAAAAATTATAAGAAATTTTGAAAATATCCTTAAAAATCACTATCATAGACTATGGTTTTACAATTTTTTTTAAAATCACAGTTACTAACTGTGGGGTTTCACAAATATCTTTAAGGGGAACTCATGTAATCATACATCAACTAAAAAAATATGAGATTTTAAAACTTTGTTTTTTTTTATTTTTAATTTTAGTGTAAATTATGGATGTACCAAAATTTCTTAACGATGTACCAAATTTTCTTAAGTTTTTTTTGGAGTGGGAAAAATTTCTTACAATTTTTCATTGTCAGTTTAATTTTTTTTTTATTTACAAATTATCCTTAATAATTTTTTTCTTTATGACTGTTTTAAAATTATATATATATTATCTTTATTTTTTCATATTTTCCTTAAAATTTTGAGAAAATAATTTCGCCTGCATTTCCATAAAAATTTATATATTTATGGTAAATAAAATATTTATTTGTTTTCTGAATTTTATCACATACGAATTAAAGAAAATTATTTTTTTTCATATTATTTTTAAATTTTAAAATAACTAAATAAATTATTTATATTATTTTAAAATTTTATATTAATACCAATGATTATGATTTTAGGTTATTCCTTAATAAAAGTGGTTTTATGGTTATTATGGTAAAAAGTATTTTAAAAATAATATTAAAATCATAATATCATTAAAACATAGATAAATTAAAAATAATTTCTGAAACTTGTAAAACCACAGTCACCAACGGTGGTTCTAAGGAAAATTGTAAAACCACGGTCACAAACTGTGGTTTTAAGGATATTTTTTGAAAATTTTAAAACCACAACCACCAACGGTGGTTTTACACACTTAAAAAAAAATCATGTAGATGTTTACGTGGATGCAAAAAGATTAATTTGACAAATATTTTGAGATGGGTATTATTCTTGCCATTTTTTTTCTACCAATGGACTATATTGGACTTAAACTCCTTATGGGGCCTCAATCCAAGTTTTTATTTATTGACCTATTGTTGAGAAAAATGTTTTATATCATTATTATATTGATTATGCCTATTTTTCTACTGATAGCTCTGAGAGGTTGCTTTTTCAAATGCTTTTGGAATATTCTACCACATTTGGACTCTGTACACTATATCCGCATATGGTAACATAGGCCTTGATACATAACAGTACTCGGAGCTGGAATTCGAATGGGGAGTTTGTCACCGAGGAATAATGCTTTGGTGTAGAATTCTTGGGATCAGAAATCCGTTTTTCTCAAGCAATGATTTCTTGAGCTGTCTTTTGCAGTATTTTGAAAACTGGATTGGTTGGTCCAACTGTTTACTGGTGGACGTTTCGAACTGGCCCTTCTTATTAAACTGCTGGGCAATTGAACTGGTCACAATCTGGCCCTTCTTATTAAACTGCTAGGCAATTGAACTGGTCACAAGCCCGAACTGGCAGTTGAAAGTAGAACTGATGAACCGCCTGGACTGGGTGGTTCCACATGAATTGAATGGTTTGGTTCCCCTCCTCTTCTCTCATTAAATGGGCCCCAATTTACAACCCAGAATTCCCCTCTTTTTTAATTCGAAGAGGCAAAACACCAACACCATTGAATGGGCTGGACTTGGTACAACACATGACTTGGTAAGTCATGTATATAGGGCCTTTGTTTTCTTATCCACAAAAATGAAAGAAGGAAAACTCACTTGAGGATTTGAACTCTAGGCCTCAAGCTGAATAAAAGACATGGACTACCACTTGGCCACATGCTTCAAAAGGCCAATGAAAAAAATCTGTTTCTAAAAATATTTATAATATTAAATAATTAATATTGTAAATATTTTCTAAACTTATATAATTAGTTAAAATTTGATATTCTTTCATTTTGAATATATTTGTATTTAAATGTTATACATATTTCATTTAATAAAATTCAAAATAGTAATTTTAAATTTATTTATACATATTTTAATTTTTATCATTTTTAATTTTAATAATATATAAATTATATATTTATGATGTCACTGGTTCAACTGCAATTCGACTACCGGTTAGACCATTGAATCCTGAATCTGATAAGCCAAGACGTTCTCAATGTGTGCCTATTAGAAATCCATGGTACGTGTAAGTTCATACTATGCATGGGAAGATGGATGTGCTGTCAAAGACTTAGTCTAAGTTGTTCTCCAACGTTCTCATATTTGCAAAGAAGTGGGTCATGTTCACATATTTGCAAAGGAGTGGAAAGAGTGGGTCATGCAGTTATAGCTATTTATTTGCAACATGTTAAGTAGTTGTTTTCTTATTTGTAGCGATTGTGATCTTAAGTTTTGGAGAAGTGGTTAAACTCTATGTATTTAAATTCTATTAGATTCAATAGGAAGAGAGCAAATATTTGATCCAAATTCTGTGGTTTATTCTCACCCTAGGAGAATTATATTATCGCTTTGATTGAGACCTATCATTGGTATTAGAGCCAGGTTACCTATGGAAACTAACAAGGAGCGTATTGAGCACTTGGAGTTGGGACTTGGTACAGTTTTGGAAGGTCTATAGGGGATGAATGAAGCTCTCCATCGAATTTTGAGTGTGTTGATCACAGATTAGGAGAACCCTAACCACAACAACTCTCACCAAGAAGGCAACAATGGAGGTCGGCAGATCGTCTCGTCCAAATTAGCCAAGCTAGAATTTCCATGCTTCTCTGGAGATGATCCAACGGAGTGGTTCAATTCGGGTGGAACAATTCTTTGAATACTAGGGCACTGTAGAGAACCAAAAAGTTTCCATGGTTGCTTACCATCTTGAAGGGGAGGCCAACCAGTGGTGGCAGTGGCTTCGCAGGACGCTACAGGAAGAAAGAAAAACGATTTCATGGGAAAAATTTGAAGAAGAATTATGGGCTCCCTTTGGACCATTAGGCCGCGAAGATTTTGATGAAGCCCTCTTAAGGATCAGGCAGTTGGGAACGTTGAGAGACTATCAATGGGAGTTTGAGAAGCTCGGTAACAAGGTATGTGGATGGTCGCCAAGGGCGTTGGTAGGGACATTCATGGGAGGCTTGAAAGTTGAGATTTTTGATGGGATACGGATGTTTAAGCCGCAATCCCTCAAGGAGGCCATTACTTTGGAAAAAATGTGAGACGAGTAACTTACACGATAGCAATGGGTCATGCGACCACCACCCACAAGAGCTCCCCTTAGCTCTTCCATAAACTATGCATGTAGCTCCCGCTACTCCTGCTGTTCCAATCAGGCGCTTAACATGGGATGAAATGCAAAGGAGAAGGGCTCAAGGTCTCTGTTTTAACTGTAAGGAACGCTTCACAACTGGACATAGATGTCAAAAACCGCAGCTCCTACTCTTGGAGGGGCACACGAGTACCGTGGTATGCGAAGACATTATTGATCAGCCAACGTTGGAGGAAAACTAAGGTGGAGATATAGGGGAAGTATAGGAACCTGAACTTGAACCTGAAATTACGTTGCATGCATTAATGAGATGGACGGGACCAAGAACCATGCATATAACAACAAGAATGGGCCCTCATGAAGTGGTGGTTTTGGTTGATAGGGAGTCGACACATAATTTCATTAGTGATCGTCTGGTAAAAATGCTTAGGTTACCAGTCATTCCTACAGAAGCATTTTATGTCCGGGTTGCCAATGGAGAAAAACTAAGGTGTCAGGGGTGATACGACAAGGTACGAGTGGAGTTGTAGGGCATCGAGTTTTACCTCACCCTTTTTTCTTAGCCTTTAATAGGTCTTGACCTTGTACTTGGTGTGCAATGGTTTGAAATGCTTGGCTCTATGGTTTGTAACTGGAAACAATTGACCATGGATTTTATTTGGGAAAATTAAAAATGGAGGCTACAAGGTGTTGACGTGCAAGCAATTCGGGTTGCTTCACCAGACGAGTTATCGAAGGAGCTTTGCCAAGGCCATGCGATATTTGCAGTATGCTTTCAACCAACCTTGGAAACAACATTTAATGGTGTGCCACTTGATGATAAGCAGCAAGATATGAAGAGGTTGTTGAAAGACTATGCGGACATGTTCCAGGAGCCCTCAAGTCTGCCACCTGTGCGTGACGTAAAGCATTGCATTACGCTCAAAGAGGGGACCAAACCAATTATTGTACGCTCATATCGATATGCCCATTTCCAGAAGGAAGAAATCAAAAAACAAGTTCAAGGGATGTTGAACTCCAGTCTCATTCAACTGAGCACTAGTCCATTTTCATCACCCGTATTATTGGTGAAGAAAAAGGACGGAAGTTGGTGATTTTGCAAAGACTACCGCGCACTCAATGCAGCCACCATTAAGGACCGATTTCCCATTCCGACTGTAGACGACATGTTGGATGAATTACATGGTGCATCATACTTTACGAAGCTCAACCTAAGGGTCGAATATCACCAACTAAGAGTAAATCCTTCTGAAATACTCAAAACTGCTTTTCGTTCTCACAACGGTCATTATGAATATTTAGTGATGCCGTTTGGCCTATGTAATGCACCCTCTACATTCCAAGCCATTATGAACTCTATAGTCCGACCTTCTCTTCAAAAGTTTATTTTGGTTTTCTTTGATGATATCTCATATATAGTCCTACTTGGGATAGGCATGTGGTGCATGTTAAACAAACCTTGGAGATTTTAAGGCGACATCAATTTTTTGCCAAGGCCAGCAAGTGTGCATTCGGCTAACAAGAGTTAGAATATTTGGGACACATTGTTACACCTCAAGGAGTGAAGGTCGATAATCACAAAATTGCTCCCATGGTGGTGTGGCCACAACCAACTAATATTTTTGAATTACGTGGTTTTTTAGGCTTGATAAGATATTACAAGAAATTTGTTTAGAATTATGGCATCGTCGCTCGACCCCTTACCAACCTCCTCAAGAAAGGGCAGTTCGGATGGAATGAGGAAGCTAGAGCAACCTTCGTGACTATTAAGCAAACAATGACCACCACACTTGTTTTGGCGATGCCCAATTTCAATGAGTCATTCACCATAGAAATGGACGCTGTAGGGGAAAGAATAGGTGCGGTCTTAACTCAACAAGGCAAACCTTTTGCCTTTATGAGCCATGCATTGGGAGTTACAAAAAAATATGGTCAACCCACACCAAAGAAATGCTCACAATTATGGAGGCTATACATATATGGCGACCATATTTATTGGGGAGGAAGTTCTTCATCCAAACAACGCAACTTAAAATATTTTTTGGAACAACGTTTGGCAACGTCGGAGCAGCAAAAAAGGGTAGCCAAATTTCTAGGCTACGATCATGAGATCACTTATCGCCCAGGCCGTGACAATTTAGCTGTGGACGCCCTCTCACGCAAGCTCAACATTCAAGTCCTTAATCACCTCCATGTACCCATTGTATCCGTGTGGGATGAAATCCGAAAGGCATACAAAGAAGATCTATACATTCAGTCAATCGCTCAGTTGGCCAAAACTCAAACCGAAGGGCCATATACACAACGACATGGGTTATTCTACTTCAGAGGCAAGGTACTCATTACTTCCCAAGGAGAGTTTCGAAAAAGGCTGCTACATGAGGCTCACGACACAAAAATTAGGGGGCATTTAGAAGTGTTACAGACATTTAAGCAATTGGCTGAATAGTTTTATTGGCCAAAAATGTATCGAGAAGTCCGCGACTATGTCCAATGCTGTGAGGTATGCTAAAAAGTGAAATCCGAAACACTCTCACCTACAGGACTTCTCCAGCCATTACCTATTCTGTGCCAAGTATGGGATGATATCTCTCTTGACTTCATTGAAGGATTGCCCCCTTCCCATGGCAAGGACACAATATTAGTAGTAGTGGACAAATTAAGTAAATCTCCCCATTTCCTAACCTTAACTCATCCATTTACTGCCAAGGGTGTAGCTGAAAAATTTGTGGAAGGAATTATCAAGTTGCATGGCCTGCCAAAATCTATCATCAGTGATTGCGATCCAGTCTTTATTGGCAGGTTTTGGCAAGAATTTTTTCAAATGTCAGGCACCAAGTTACAACTTAGCTCCACTTATCATCTGCAAACCGATGACCAAACGAAAGTAGTCAACCGCTGTGTGGAGCAGTATCTTCGGTGCTTTGTGCATCAATGGTCGCGCAAGTGGAGTACCTATCTTCCTTGGGTTGAGTTATGGTATAATACAACGTACCATGCCTCAATAGGAATGACTTAATTTTAGGCGTTATATGGGCGTCCGCCCTCCTCATTTCCATTTTATCATCATCGTTTTTTTCTGTCAATGAAGTGGATGAGAAATTGATAACTAGAGATGAGGTAATACGACAGCTCAAAACCAATCTGGAAGCCTCCATCAATTGCATGAAGCAAACGATAGACCAAAAGAGGAGGGATGTCACATTCGAAGTAGGAGAAATGGTGTTTCTCAAGTTGCATCCCTATCAACAATAATAAGTTTTTAGACATGCCCACCAAAAGCTTGCCAATTGATTTTTTAGGCCATATCTTGTGATCCAAAAAATTGGAGTGATTGCTTACAAACTTCAGCTGCCAACAAGAGCCCGCATTCACCCAATTTTTCACATTTCCCTCTTAAAGAAATTTATTGGCGAGAGTACACTGCCCTCTATTGAGTTGCCACTTGTAACTAATGAAGGAGCAATCATACTTGAGCCCCAGCACATTCTAGATACTTGCTAGACCAAATGGGGCACTAAGTTTGAAGAAACACTTAGTTCAATGGAAACATTTGCCAGCTGAAGAGGCCACGTGGGTGATGCACCAGTCATTGCTTGAGCAATTTTTGGATGTGGACCTTGCGGACAAGAGACCACCCGGTGGGGGAAGTATTGATAAGCCAAGATGTTTTCAACGTGTGCCTATTAAAAATCCATGGTACGTGTAAGGAGGACATACTATGCATGGAAAGATGGATGTGATGTCAAAGACTTAGTCCAAGTTGTTTTCCAACGTTCTCATATTTGCAAAGAAGTGGGTCATGTTCACATATTTTCAAAGGAATAGGTCATGCAGTTATAGCTATTTATTTGTAACATGTTAAGTAGTTGTTTCCTTATTTGCAACGATTGTGATCTTAAGTTTTGGAGATGTGGTTAAACTTTATGTATTTAAATTCTATCAGATTCAATAGGAAGGAAGCAAATATTTGATCTAAATTCTATGGTTTATTCTCACCCTAAAGAATTATATTATGGCTTTGACTGGGACCTATTAGAATTGATAACTTTTCTGGTTCAATGAATGATCTGATTCTGAAATCATCAGTCTTCTATGCTTCATACAAATTTTGCCTCGACTCATCACTTTAGCAAGGCATCAACCTCAATTATTAATATATTTCCTTGTTCATTCAACCATATGTAGATTGCTTCAATTTCTTTATAAGTGGACGAGAGAAAAAAAAAACCGGTTTATATTGGATGCTACTGTCTTAGGTTTATGGGTTTGTGGGGAAGAAGCCAATTTCATCCAATAAAATTTTGAGGTCTTATATAAAATCATGTATGTAGGTGTATTGCACATGTCGAGGCCATTTTTGGCAGGACCAGGTTTTAGGTTAATATGTTTGTATATATCCATAACAAAATTAGCTTGTGTAATTCCCACACTAGGGTTCAAGTTAATTAATATGTACCAATTATAAAATCAACAACGTGTTATTGTGGAGCTTATAGGGATTTGTTAGAGAAAAAATTAGGATGGATAATTCAATTTCTATAGAAACAGAAGAACGGTCATCATATTAAAAAACCCAAAACAATGTGGATGAGTTCTCTTATACTATTCATATTTAGTTTTTTGTACTTTCATTTTAGTGGTTAGATTGGACCCCTACGAGATGGTCCTATTTAGTGGCTTTCATTTTAAGAGATGGCATGAACATGTATTATCTGCTATTGATACACTTAAATCTAGGGCATGTTTTGACTTTGCCAGAACTTGATAAAAACTTGGATCATTATGGTGGAAAAATGGAACAAACAAGTTTGCTATATGATCTTTAGTATATTTTCTAATGAGCTGTTTGATGATTATTGCTTTGTGAAAAATGTGAAGAAAAAATGAGGCAAATTGAATAAAAATCTAGAAGATGATAAAACCAAAAATTATGCCAAAGGAACTTCAAGAATTTCTAGATGACTTAGGATAGAGATGTGTTATCTCAAATCCACATCTATCATGCCTTGATTAGTGACTTGTAGAATGAGAACATTGAGCTATTTGAACATTTTATTGTTGGATATCACATTGACACTTTACTTGAGTGGTTTTTTTTTTTTGAGTAAGAGTGTATCAATAGGTGCTAAAAGTGCACAAGAGTTCACATGATGTATATAAAGTACACTTAGAAAAAAACAAAGAGGGAAAACACAAAAAACACTCCCTCCCTCATCTTGGCTCTAACCAATCTATGAAACCAACCATATTCTTATGCCCTTTACCTATATACACCCTAACCCACAATGAGAGATTGTTAAGGAATAAATTCTTTAGCCTCTAATCAGACACTTCTTCACAATCAAAGAATCTCCTATTTCCTTCCTTCTAGATTGTCTAGAAAATGCAAGGAGCAACTTTTCAAGCCTTAATACGCCTTTTATCTACAAAAAAGTCATGCCACCCTAGGAGAGTCTCCTTAATCGACTCAGATAAAACCCATCATACATAAAAAATGGAAAACACCAATTGCTATAAAATTCTTGCCTTGCCACAATGAAAGAGGATGTGATCAATAGACTCTACCTCCTCTTTACACAAAGTACACTTATTAGCCAACTTCCATCCTTAGTTGATCCAATGTTAGAACCTTTCCCCAACAAGTCTCCCAAGTAAAGAAACTCACCTTCACAAGAATCTACGAGTTCCAAATTATCTTTAAAGGGGAAGAGGTGGTAGAATTTGTCTCCAACAAAGAATAAAACCCTTTTGTAGAGAAGATCCTTTTGTTTTCTTTCTTCCACATTACTCTATCCCCTTCTTCCCTTTTCATTGTCTAACCTTGGAGCTTAGAAAGAAACCTCTCCATAACAACTAACTCTCAATCATTCAGGTTCCTAACAAAATGAAAGTTACAAGATCCTTTTTCCCTATTTTGCTCTAAAAAATCAGCTACTTATACCTCCTTTGAATAAAAAAAGGTGGGTAAACAAGGAAAAGAGAATCTTGCATGAGGGTTGCCCACTACACCATTTGTCTTTCCAGAACTTTACTTTACTCCCATTACCCACCTTAAAGGAAATCACTATGTTAAAAAACTCCCACTACTTCCTTATCTATTTCCAAGCCCCAACCCCATAGTGCTCTCTTACCACTCCTAACCTCTAACCTTTTTCTTCCTCCCCAAACTTTCATTTTATAATTTTCTTCCACAATGAATCTCTTTCAGTAGCACCAACACCATTTGCAAAGAAGGAATTTATTAAGTAAAGAAAGAGAACGTACACCTCGTTCTTCATTCAATTTTGCTTTACAAACAAAAGACCACTTGACTAGGTGCCTTTTGTTCTCTAAAGGCCTTTCCCCCAAAGGAAATCCCTTTAAATCTTATCTAATCTCAACCTAAAAATTATTGGGATGGTGAATAAAGACATAAAAAAGATCGATAAACTAGCAAGAGTACTATGAAGTAAAGTGAGTTTTCCCCTTGTGAAAGGCATTGTCTCTTCCATAATGAAAGCCTTTTGTGAAACCGTTCTTTAAGCCCATTCCAAATCGCCACCGACTTGTAAGAAGCTCCCAGGGGTAACCCTAGGTAAGAAGAAGACAATATTCCTATCTTGCACCCAATTTCACAATCTGCCACATTATCCACCTCCTCTATTGGAAACATCTCATTTTTTTTTTTCAAATTAATCTTTAACCCTAACATGGCTTCAAACCACATTAGAAGCCAACATAAAAAAGTGACTTGCTCCTTAGAGGCCGCACAAAAAATAATGTTGTCATCCACAAAAAGGAGATGAGATCTCTTCACCCCTACCTCCTCTTCCCCCAACCTTGAACCTATAAATAAAACCACTATCTTGAGCTTTCAAGAGTAATCTACTAAGATCCTCCATCACAATCACAAACAAGTAGGAGAAGATAGGATCCCCTTGTCTCAAACCCCTCGAACTTTGAAAGAAGCCTGTAGAAGAACCATTAATTAAAATAGGAAAGTTGACTAAAAAGATACACCAATTTATCTAATTTATCCATTTTTGCCCAAAACCCATTTTGCCAAGAATTGCAAGCAAAAAGTCCCAATTCACATGATCATAAGCTTTCTTAATGTCAAATTTGCACATCAACCCACAATCTTTCTTCTTTAGCAGTGAATCAATTGTCTCATTTACTATCAACATCGCATCTAAAATTTATCTTCCCTCTACAAAGGCCTTTTGAAACTTGGGAACCACTTTACCTATCACTTTCTTGAGTTTATTAGCCAATACTTTAGTCAATAACTTGTAAAGACTGCTAACCAAGTTTATAGGCCTAAAATCTTGAGATCATCAACACCTTTCTTCTTGGGAATTGACACTAGAAAGTTTGCATTTAGGCTTCGGATAAACCTACCTTGCTCATGGAATTCTTTAAAAATTTTGAGAACATCAACTTTCACAAAATCCCAATTGAAACACCAAAATGCCATCAAAAGATGATCTGGACCTAGTGTTTTGTCTTCATTCAACTATGACAATGCCTCCAGCACAATTTTTTTTCCCTTGAAAAAACCCCTCTAATTTTCTAGCCTTAGCATTATCCAACATGTCAAAAGACAAGGCATCAACACCAGGCCTCCAACCTCATTATTCAATCACAAGGGTTTTAAAGACACCCACCACTTTTTTTTTTTTTTTAACTCTCTATCCATTGTTAGTCATTCTCCATTAACTTTAATCTCAATAAGGAAGTTTCTTCTTTTGTGAACATTAGCCATCTTATGAAAAAATTTTGAATTTCTACCCCCTTGCTTAAGAAAAATTTCTCTTTATTTTTGTCTTCATGACATTTCTTCCATCAAAGCCCATTTTTTGTACTCATTCCTCACAAAATTCCTTACTTCTGCCTCGACAATAAACAACACCCTTTTCCTCTCCTTATCATCCTAGAAGCCTAGCTTCTTAAAAGCCTCCTCCTTCCTTACCTAGACATTGCCAAAAACCTTTTTGTTCTAGTTTTCCAAATACAACTTAATGACTTTCAGTTTTTGGAAGAACTAGAGAAATCCAAACTCAGTCACCAACCTTTTACCATATCATAAAACCCTTCCTCTTTTAGCCACATATTTTCAAACCTGAAAGGATTAAGACCATTTCTAAAACCTCTTCCCTTTAACAAAATCAGGGAATGGTCAGAAATAAGCTTTGGGAAGACCCTTTGGATCACCCTATTGAATTTGCTCTCCCATCCCTCAAACACTAGGAAATGATCCAATCTGGAAGAAGAACAATTGTCTTGCATTCCACACCAAGTAAAAGAACCCTCAATAAGCGGGATAATTCTTAATTCTAAATCATTGATAACATTAGAAATTCTCCTCATTGTAACATTCAACCTTGAGCCACTGCTATGCTTTGAGGGAAATCTAACAACATTAAAGCCCACCCTACACACCAAGAATTTCCTCACAACCCCTTGATAGCCCTTAATTCCGCGTAAAGACCCTTTCTTCCTTTTCCAAAACAAGACCCATATACCCCTGTGGATGCCCACACCAAATCATCTTCACAATTCTTAAACCTACATGAAATGGAAAATTCGCTCTGTTCCATGTCTAGCAACTCTACCACCCTATTATCTTAAAATACCAAAACCCTTCTTGTTGTCTCTCTGGCATTTACTGCACCCCACCTTAAAAATCTTCCTACCCCTAAAATTCTGACTATGTTAATTGTCATCGATAGAGTCTTAGTTTCCTGGAGTTTCAATAGCAACACTTGTCTATTGCCATAGTGATTACTACCAAAAAGTGTTATTTTGTAGACCTAATTATAATGGTTTTAAGCACCTTTGCGTAGTAATCATATTCATTTAACCCAATCAATTCATTAAGGTCCTTAGTAATTGGTTTTAACCATTTTGTGGCAAGTTTACATGTTTTTATCAACTTATGAATCAATTCAAGCATGCCAAATGATGGAGAAGCTACTTGGACAAGTTAAAGAAAGGATTTTGGAAGTTTACAGGCTTGAATTTCAAGTGGAAACACGAGCACAAGCAAAGAGAAGCGAAGAGGAAAACAGAGTGAAGAAAACAGAGGACAGCAGCTATAGTCTTCTTTCGCACTTTTGGGGGACTTCCTGAAGTCCATTTTCTACATTCTATATACCATTTCAAAGCTCAGGAAGTCAAGAATCCAACGCTTCAAACTGTGTACGATTTGGAGCTGAAATGAGGAAGATATGGCCTTCGGAAGAAAACTGCATCAAACCTTGCGAAAATTTCGCAAGGGGATTTTCCTCATGGTGCGAAATGGCCAAATTTCGCACCATGAAGAAACCACCTTGCGAAATTTTTCAAGGTGGATTTAGGCACCTTGCGAAATGCCAAATTTTCGCAAGGTGGCTTTTCACCTTGCGAAATTTGGACCCTTCATCTTTCCCCTTGCGAAAATGCCTTTGAAATCCTCTGTTTCTCCACGCATGCACAACCGACTTCCCAGATATTTTTAGCTTGATATTTTCTCGTGTAAATTCCTTTTGTAATCTTGTATTCAGTCAACATAAGGCTTTATCTTGTAATTTTGCTATATATAGAGGTGCACAACACCTCCAGAAAAGATATATTTTAGGAGAGAATTATTGGGGGATCGATCCTTTATACGTTAACTTAGAAATATATAAAGCTCTGTTTTTCTCTCTTCTCCTGTTCTTCCCCATTTCTATTTTCTTAGTAGCCAAACAGCCTCTGAGGACTTTTCCTCAGAGGATGGTTGGCTAAAACTTTTAAGTTTCTCAAAGTATGGATGTTATGTGATGGCTTGGATGCAATCCCATGGAAATTTCTCGCACCTGGAAGGTAAGGTAGTCGTTTTTTATTAATGGTTTATTAATGCAAAGTTTGGTTTTTATTTCCTTTGGAAAACTTCCAACGGCCAATACTTGATAAGATTTTGGATTTCTATCCATTAGTTATCTCCTATGAGCTATTGGAAGGTAAGGTTTTCAATTCCAAGTTTTGCATTAATCCGTTAGAACCAATTTCAATGGCCATTGAAAGGTGAGTTTATCACTTGGAATGACTTTGAGTTGCCAATATTTGGTAAGCTTTTGGATTTAGACCATTAGTTATCTCTTACGAGCCATTCAAAGGAAGTCTAAGGTGAATAACCATTGATGAAATTCACTACCATCTGTTTTGCCATTTTAAAGGATTAAAACTTGATTTGCTAAATCCATACCAATTCGGGAAGCAAGCATCACCATAGTTGCAACCCCAACGCGAGGAACCTATCCTGAGATTTCCAATTTGCATAAGAGCCAGAGCATAACTATCCTATCTTTGAGAAACTTGTTTTTACACTCTTTCATTTTAGTTTTTAATGTTAGCTTAAATTAGTTTAAATCTTTCTAAAACATTTACATCTTCTTTTAAAGCTAACATCCATAAGAAAATCACCTATTTTCCTAATTTGAATATCACTTGTGTTTGCGAAAACCCTTCCCAGTGAACGATCCTAGAACCACTATGCTATAGTAGCTTGGCTACTTTAGTAATAGTATTTAAGGTACAAATTTTGTTGATACGCCTTTAAAGCTAAGCTACCAAGAGTCGCATCACATAGTCTATAATATTCTCTTTAAAGTTGCAAGGGTTATTTGGTGATAAGGGTAAGTCAACTAGACAAGTTGCCCTTAAGACTATTATGAACACCAAGATTCAAGTTATCTTAAAGATTTTACTAGATTCCTCTAAGATGGGTAAGAAGATTCTGAAAGAGTAAAAGAGTGTACATATGGAAGTTAAGGTTCTTTAGGCTTTTCTACCAAGAAAAAGAAGAACAACACTAAATAAGGGAAGGTCAAGAAAATAAATAAGAGAACAAACTAATGGGCAATGATTCCTTCATGTCCTTTTAGGACACTTAAAAAAGGAATGCTTAGAGTGCCTAAGTTTGGGACCTTGTAGAAGCACTTGAAGGGATAAAACCCATATAGGGTATAAGAGGGTCTACAAGAGGAAGAGGGGAGTAGATGGAAATGTTGAGACTTTTAAGGCTAGGATTGTAGCAAAGGGTTATTGTCAGAAACCTGGTTTCGACTACGATTTGACCTTCTCACCGGTAGCCATGCTCAAGTTCATTAGAATACTCCTATCAATTGCAACACATCTTGACTATGAGATATGACAAATGGATATTAATATTGCATTCTGAAATGTCAATCTTGATGAGAAAATCTATATAATGCATCCAGATGGTTTTGTAGTAAAGGGTTAAGAGCATATGGTATGCAAGTTGCATAAATCCATTTATGGATTTAAGCAAGCATCCCACTCATGGAATAAATGTTTTGATTAGGTAGTCAAGACCTTTGAATTTGATCAAAACGAGGATGAATCTTGTGTGTACAAGAAGGTGCAAGAAAGCATGGTGGTCTTTATATCTTGTATGTTGATGACATTCTACTCATTGGTAATGATATAAGGTTATTGTCCTCAGCCAAGGTCTGGTTGCCTACTCAGTTCCAGATGAAAGATATAGGAGAAGCACAATATATTCTTGGGATTAAGGTCCTTAGGGGTCGTAAGAATAGGAACCTAGCACTATCTTAAGCTATCTACATAGACAAGCTTTTGGTCGTCCAGAACCACTTTTTGAGTTAGGCATTCAAGTCAACTTTCTTAGTTAAGTGTTCGAAACAACTTTCTTTGTTAGGTGTCTAAAGCCACTTTATCAATTAGGCGTTGAGAGCGACTATCTCACTTAGGCATTTGAGGACACTTGCTCAATTAGATGTTCAAAGTCACTTTCTCTATTAGGCGTTTAGACCCATTTTCTAACTCAGGTGTACATAGCTATTTCCTTAGTTAGGCGTTCAAAGAGACTTTCTCTACCAAGCCTTTAGAGTAATTTCTCAATTAGGTGTTCAAATCCACTTTCTCACATAGGATTTTAGAGCCACTTTCTTAGTTAGGCAATTAGAACCACTTTCTCACTTAGGCGTTCAGAGCCACTTTCTCACATAGGCGTTTAGAACCACTTTTCCACTTAGGCATTCAGAGTCAATTTTGTAGTTAGGTGTTTAAAGCCATTTTCTCACTTAGGCGAGGTGTTTAGAGCCACTTTCTCACTTAGAAGTTTAGAGCCACATTCTCAATTAGGCAATTATGGCCATTTTCTCACTTAGGTGTTTAGAGACACTTTCTCAATTAGGCATTTAGAGTGACTTTCTCTGTTAAGTGTTTAGAGCCAATTTCTTAATAAGGCGTTTAGAGCCAATTTCTCACTAAGTGTTTAGAGCCACTTTCTCACTTAAGCGAGGTGTTCAGAGTCACTTTCTCAATTAGGCATTCGAAGTCACTTCTTGGTTAGGCGTTGAAAGCCACATTCTCAATTAGGCATTTGATTACTACTCAAAAAGTGTTATTTGATAGCTTGTAAATAACTCTTTTAAACACTTTTGAGAAGTAGTTATTACCTTTTAACCCAATTAACATATTAAGGACCTTTGCAATCATTTCTAATCAAATTGTGTTAAGTTTTGGTGTTTTGATAGCTTTTTGGTCACCAAAGCAATTTGAGATTGAAGAGAGTTCTTTGGAATCCATGGCAAAGCAATGGAAAGCTCAAAAACATGAAGACCCGAAGCTTTGAAGTCCTTTGCCATAAGCAAATCCGGAATGCAAGGAGGGGAAGCAAAGAGAAATCTAACATGAAGCATTCTTGATGACAGTCATGTCAGCCACTTTTGGAGCACTTCCTGGAGTTCAATTTATACATGCTATATTTCGTTTCGAAGCTCGGGAAGTCAACAATCCAATGCTTCAAATGGTGTGCGATTCGGAGTTGAAATGAAGGAGTTACATCCATTGGAAGCCGAACACTCCAAGCCGAAGGAAGATTTTTGCACGGCTGCGAAATCAGTCTTGGGCTGCGAAAATGGTGTCCTTTTGCTGCGAAATTTCTCCTGAAGCTTCCCGATATTTGCGACTGACATTTTGAGATTTTTTGCTTTAGATATTTGATGTCTAAATCCCCAAACTCTCCTTGTAACCCACCTATCATAGGATTCCTTAGTCTTTAAGTAAGAACAAAGGGTGAATAACCTCTTATATATAGTTTGTAATTTCCTTTACACAAGATAATTAAGATGTAATCGGCGGGAGGAAGAAAAATATATTACAGAGCACTTGCTCTGTTTTTCATATATTATCTAAGATTCATAATGTATTCCATGTTTCGACTTTAAGGAAATATATTTATGATCCCTCTCATGTTGTGGAGTTGGAGCCTATTCAAATTTTTTAGGACTTGACCTATAAAGAGGTGCACGTTCAAATTGTGGATGTGATGGATAAGGTACTACGACATGCTATTGTCAAGTTGGTAAAGGTCCAATGGAGCAATCATAGCATCCGAGAGGCCACTTGGGAGTTAGAAGAAGAGATGAGAGAAAAGCATCCTCAATTATTTTAAGACTCAAGTATGTCAAGTTTAGAGGACTAAACTTTTGTTAAGGAGGAGAGGATGTAACGCCCAAAAGTTTTTAGGAATAAGTTAGGAAAATAATAATAATAATTTAATTAATTAATTAATTAATTTAATAAAATGAAATAGGTGTAAAAATGTAATTTTTCGAATAAATACCTTAGGTATAAATTAGAAATTATTTTTCTTCCTATTCTTTTATGAATAGTGTTCATGTCCACAGAATTCTAGAGAACGTAAGGTTGGAGTCGGAATTCAGGGTTTGAAGAACAGATCTCTATAGGTAAGATTTTTTTTTTTTTCTTGTAATTCTTCAATTTTATTTTCTTAGATCTGTCACTTTTTGTGAAAACTTTAGGTAATTTTTGAAGAAACCCCAATCTAGATTAAGGTTTGTTTTTTAAAATAAATAAATAAAAAAAATAATGTGGAAGAAGTCTTTGAGGGAGGACTTGAGACGTGATTGGGTATATCAAAGAAAAAAAAATGAAGAAATTATGAAGATGATGTCGTTTGGTGTGTGTGATTTGGAAAGTCAAATGACATGTAGAATTGGTGTGTGTACTTTGAAAAGTTAAATGGCATGTAGAATCTATATATATATATATATATATATATATAATATATATATATATATATATATATATATATATATAAGTTGATATTATTAAAAGAAGAATTAGGTCTAAGAAACCTACATAATGATGGGTTTGGATTAAATAAATAAATAAATTCTTGTATGAAGTGATGAGAGAAATTATTTCATATAAATATTTCTAAGAAATTCAATTTAGTTTAGGAATTAGAAACAAATTATTGAGGATGAAATTTTGAAATAAAAAATAAAAAAGAAAAATTAATAAATAAATAATAAAATATAAGAAAATAAATAAAGGGAAACTAATTACTTAAGTTGTTATTGGTTAAGAAGTTGGAAAATAATTTTGTGATGATGGTATCTTTTTGTTATGCTAGGTGGGAGTTAGATTCTTGGGGTTAAACTCTTCAAGGTTTCTAAGTGCTTTTAAAGTAAGGAAAATTAATGCAATTGTAATTTTTTTTATAAACAAATTTTTATATACATCATTTGGAAACGTTTTGAGTTATTATTCGTTTTATGCATGAATCAAATATGTTTTGCATGAAAAGTATGTTAGAACCTTATATTTTGTTTGCAACAGATAAATGTAGAGATATTATGTTTTGCAAATTTGAATACTTGAAATAAGTGTTTAACTCTGGTTTGTTTGGCCCTTGTCAACGGGATATAGTAGTTGACCTTTACATTTCTTGGTGAGGAATGTAATTGATTTGGACCCCAACCTCTAAGGGTTTGGTTAGAGGTTACTAGTACTAGTAGTGTTTGGTTCCGTCCACCTTAAAGGAACAATTTGAGGCTAGCCACCTATTTAAAAAGTCCCACCTACTAGGCACCATTTAATGTTTGATGACCAAAGTAAATAAATGATTTGAATGTTTTGACTGAATTTGATATGAAAATATTTGAATTAGAAATGAAAGTGTACAGTTAAAAGTTTTGAATGTATTGGCAAAACTACCTCAAAGGTTTATGAAAATAATTAGTTATAATATCTGTTATTTTGCAAGT
Organism: Vitis riparia; assembly: GCF_004353265.1. Classification (NCBI taxonomy): domain Eukaryota; kingdom Viridiplantae; phylum Streptophyta; class Magnoliopsida; order Vitales; family Vitaceae; genus Vitis; species Vitis riparia. Next base: position 13,875,291 of record NC_048444.1, read on the forward strand.
GAACTTGAAATATTTGATCCATGGACTGCATTAATGTTCCTTATTGGGTTTTGAGCTCATTCCTATTTATTAATTACTTTTCAGGTACCCTTAGCTCGGGCGACGAATGATGGCTAGGTCTGGGAATGGTCATCATTAGGATTTTGCTTAGGATGTTATTTTTGGACTTTGTTAGCTTATAAGTTTATGTTTATTTGGATTATTTGGTTTTTGGAAGCTATTTAGATATTGAACTTTTAATATTTTTTTTATGATAGTATGAAGTTGAGATTTGGAGATTATGAAAATTTTGTTAGCACTTGAATTGTTTAAGTTTGCAATCTATTTGGATAATGGATTTTGGTTGATGGATGCTTAGTTTTAAAGTTAAGTTTTGAAGATTTTAGAATTTTGTTCCACTACTCTGAACAAGTATTTGGTAATTGGTAACTTCCAATTACAAGATAATTGTTTAGGTCAGGTTACAACTTAAGCCTTTAGGTTTGAGATGTGAAATGATCGTCATGCCCTTGGAGTGGGCCTTAGGGCGTGATAGTGGTGGTTTTGAATTAAAAGTTGTAAGTCAATTTCTTTCATTTCATTCAGTCAATAGTACAAGAGTATTTTGTTGATGACCTTGCCTGTGGGGGTCACAGGAAATGTGAGTCTGCACTAAATCTGATATGACACTTTCAGATGTTGATATGATTAGCCCACATCTTAACCTTGCTCTTCTTAAAGAAGCTATATTTGGTTAATAACCCATGTCTCATTCTCCCCTTATTTCTCTCTCATAATCTCATTACTAAATATCAATGAGGGTAAATATGCCAATTTGATAGTTTAGAAAAAAATCTAAGTCGGTTTTAGCAAACAATCTTAATACTTAAGGTAAGAATTAGGTAATAAGTTTTAACTCAACATCTTAAGCATAATTTAACTTAAGATTATCTTAAATTTTACAAATTCTCATTCAATTAAATTTAAAGTACTTTAAGTTTTTCTAAATAGTGCCCTCATTTTTTACCCTTAAATGTTGTTTCCTTATACTTACCAGTGTTGTATTGAAGGTGATTAGTTTTTTCTAAATACTTTTCTTTGTTTTTATTTGTTATTTGTTCTCCATATTGGAGAGGGTGGAATAGCATATATGAATCTTGCTAAAGCATTGTTCCGCATGATTTCTCTACTTCACTGTTCCATGTTGCTGCATTTCCTAGCCTTCTTAGAACATATATAATGTAGCTCTTAGAAAGACTTATGCGAGGATTTCCAATTTACAAGTTGACAATGTATTTAAACAATTGAAGAAGGAAAAACAAAAAAAGAGGTTTGCAATGTACTCCTCATATCCTGAAGTACCTAACATAACTTGCCTTAAAATTAATATACATATATCTCAGAGTGGTAATGTTTCCTAAGAAGTTTGGTATTGATCCTAATAACTTGTTCATGGTAAGTGCCCTGCAAGGAATAGTTCACTATGTCAATCCTATAAAGATCATCTACAGGCTAACCTTAAGGATGAAGCGCAGAAGTATCTCAAGAGGAACATCAAAATCATAAAACAAGAGGAACATCAAAATCACAAGCCCTAGAAGTACATAAACCACAAGAATGTAGTCCAAAGCTAAATTGACAACTTCATTATCCTTTATGGTCCATGGCACTATGAAAGTACTATACATGTACATTATAGATGCATGTATATATGTAAACCAAATCACAAGTGTTTATATAATGAGGAGGATTGTATTTTGGTAGTTGATGACCTCAAATTCTTTATTTCTCACCCACTGTATACATGCTTCTATACATGTATATCTAAACAACAAGCATATATATATATATATATACCCACCAAGGTAAAATGGGGTTTCATCATGCTTGATTTAAATTCTGTATTTTTGGTATGTTCTCATTACCAACCATCCTCATCCCCATCCCCACCCGCACCCCACAAAAATAAAATGATATACACATAGTTAGAAACATGGCACCATTGAATATACTAGCAAGAAATCAGAATGGTAACTGTAACTTCAAATATGTAGATAGAGGTATATTTATAAAATCAGGGAAGGAAGCATACATCTCAACGACGTGGCATTGACCGTTGGGATAGGAGCAATTGCAGGTGAGAGAATTGTTGTACGTATAATGACATTTCCTTCGTGTTAGGTGTTGACCAGCTGGAGTTGCCATCACAAGGGTTTAGGCTGAAGTTCCAATCCTTTTTCCCCACCTGTGCTGCTATCTCATGGAGTGCCTTCACTGCACACATCAATGTACAGTAGAAGTGGGTCGTATATATACGTACATCCCAAAAACATATCAAATTTATTTGATTTTTAATAACTATAAATTATTATGCCTCTAATTCGCTTTATGTACGAAATGTGAAAAATGGCTTCCTCTAGGTCTTTGGGTCTAGTGGGCACTTAGCCTTCTTATCTTCGGTGATTGTTGGTGTTTTTAAGCTCCTAGGATATGGATATCATTTGGGCCAATCCTAAGGGCATGCGCTTTGTCTTGGGGTCTTGGGCCCTTGGGGCCAGTGGATATGGGGCTGTGATCTAAAGCCTCTGAGCAACTATTAGGTTGGGCTTGGGCCTGAACTCTTCAAGAAGAGCACCCTCAACCTCAACCTCATGTATTCGTTCTTGTAGTACATGTAGCTTCCATTGCACAAAAATCTCACAACTCAGATTTAATATGTTGCATAAATAATTCATTTGATTAAGGTTCATAATTCGGCTGTGGTGGCATTTGGATGTACTTCTTATTCTTTATTTCTAAAATAGAAACTTCTATACAAAATAAAGAACTCTCATAAAATATATATATATATATAAAGAAATTTACCTTCAACCTTTAAAAAATCTTTTCAAAATTTTAAAAATTTATTACCATGAAAATTTTTACTTCTTTAAATCTTAAAAAGCGTTTTAAGAATTCCTATTAAAGCTTTCTATTTTTAAAAACAAAAAATAAAAAATATATCCAAAAATTCAAAAAATAAAAAAAAATAAAAATCCTGAGAGCTCAAGAGTATTCTAAAAAATTCTCTCTCTTGCCTTTGTAATTTTCCTTTTAAAAAAATTCTAGTCCTTGGTAATCATCTATTTGAGTCATTCCTCTACTGTCAACAAGCTTGTATTCAACAACTCTACGTAATCAAGGTATAATTTCAATAAATAATATTTTCAGATTCAAATATTTGTGTTTATATAATTAAATTTCTGTAATAAATTAGATAGAATTAGACAGTAATTATTTCTGTTTTTATGTTTGGAGTTCATTAGACAAAATTAATTATTGCGTGCATGAACTATTGTAATTTTGATATATTATGTGTCATGATTTTATTGTTTCTCCTATACATATAAATATATTTTTTGAATTTATGTAAATAAATTATAAATTAAGACATTATTAATAATTTAAATTATTTAATGCTTTTTTTTTTTTTTAATTTTTAAGAATAAATTTGAATTCAAAAAATCGATTTAATTAATTACATATTAAATCAAAACATTTTAGAATATTATGTTTGTGTACATGTAGTTATATATTAAAAAAATTAAACTTCATTCATTATTTATTTTAAATAAAATATTGGTAAGATTTATTATTTTAAATCATTATTATTCATTTTTAACCAAATAAATTAGGAAGTGGTTAATATCTTTATCTTTCTAACATATACCAAAATAATTTTTTTTTTTATAAAAAATGTAATTTATTATAATATTATTATTTATGTTTTACCAAAAAATATTGATTTTTAATTTATGTGTAATTACAAACTATTTTCATTTTAAATAAAACTTGAATTAAATTTAATTTATATTATATAAATTGAATTTGCAATGTTTTTACAAAACCAAAATAAAAAGTTATTTTTAAAAACAACTTATTCAAAGAAGTTTTTTTATTTTTTATTTTTAAAAACTATTTTTAAAAACAATTTGTCAAACATTCTTTTTTTTTTTTATTAATAAAATATGATAAATTGTTTTTTGTCTTTTAACTTAAAAACATTTAAAAAAAAAAAAGTTTTTGAAGGTTAAAAGATAGATTTCTATTTTAGAAAATAAAAAAGTTGTTTTTGAGAAAGTATTTTATTCAAACTTTTGTTTTTTATTTTATTGTGGAGGGTAAAATAGATAGCTGAAAAGAAAAATATTTTTATAATTATTACATGTTTGAATTATTAAAATGTTTTTCTAAATAATAAGTGTTTTCATTTTTTCTAAAGGTTGTTTGTAAGGCTGTTGTACATATGCAAATAATTCAATAAAATTCACGACACATCTTGGCTTAACGGTTGAACTGACAATATTAAAGTATAAAACCAGTTCAAGAACATAGTTGGCTTCAAAGTGAGAATATGTTAGAGCTGGCAGTATCTACGGCTGAAACCAGTTCAAGAATATGATTCTCAGCTCTCATGTGTGAGCTCAATGACTTCAAAAGTGAGGTATCCTGAGTTGGCAATATTGACGGGTGAAACCAATTTAAGAACATATCTCTCTTACCTCCCGTTTATATCGGTATTTTTATTTTAAAATTAATAAAAAAATTATAAAAATATAAAAAAAATACTTAAAAATAAACTTAGAAATATAATAGATATTTTAAAATTATCTTGTTCAATAAATTAATATATATATATATATATATATAATATAATTTATCATATTTTATAATAATATTATATGTACTAATAAAAAAACTATAAATTTCATAAGTATATATTTATTATTAAATTATATCAAATATTATTCATAATAATATTATGATATTTGATTATAATATTTTTAATTTTAAAATATATTTAATATTAAAATTATAATTCATTTAATTGTATTAAATAATATAAAATAAAATGATGATATATGTGTAATTTTTAATACTTAATTAATATATTAATGATGTTAAAAAGACTATAATAAAATTATCATGATAGTTTTTATATTTTTGGTATTCAAATAGATGAAATTTTTTATATTTAATTATAAAATAATTATAATTAATTTATTCTTAAATTTTTTTTTTTAAATTATGTTTATGCATGAATTTTACTTTATATATATTTGGTGCAGGTTATACAGCATGAGGCAAACTTGCCCCAGCGGTTGGCTCACTACAGGTCAAACTTTAAGTTTGACCGCATTGACCATCGTTTGACCGCCCAACATATCGCGATATATTGGAGATAAAATGCTAATAAATCCCGAGAAACAGGTGAAATTCACGATATTTTTCTCCCAGCTCACACGATACGTGTGAGGTGCGGGCAAAACAGCAATTCAAGAACACAGCTCTCTTCACAAGTGAGAGAATGCTGAGCTGCCTGTTCAAGGACACAACACTCCACTCAGAGCTCTCGTTCTCAACCCCTCTCTCTCTCTATAAGCTTTACTCTCTCAAAGCTTCCTCAGAGGTAAGTTCAAAACTCTTGTTCTCTAGAGTTTCAATTACTTTCCTTACTCTGTTTTTTCAACGAAACGAAATCTCTCTGAAAAACTGATTGTTGATTCTTGAAAACCTTTTTTTTTTATTGTTTTTTTTCCTGAATAAAAGATTTTTTCGTATACGTTGTTCTTTTTTTTGCAAGATTTTCCTTGCTTTTATTTTCACGAGTTTTCTGGGCATCAAAACAAATGTTGTTTAGATTTGATTGCTTTTTCATATACGTTGTTATTTTTTTTCGAGATTTTCCATTCTCTTTCTTTTCATGAGTTTTCTCGGCATCCAAACAGATGTTGTTTTATGTTTCCTTTGTGATATCTCTATTTTCTTTAGATTCTCCTAGGGAAAAGACATGCTTATGTTACTCTGCTTCTTGAAATGATGAAACGACATCTATGGTTATTTCTCATTGTAATTATGTTCTCGACATTCATCACTTTGCAAGCTTCGGCTTTCGCATATCCACTAGATTGCATCTCCACTTTTTGGTTCTTGATTTTTTTTGTCATCTTTTGATTTTTTTTTTCTTTTTATTTTTATTGTTGGGAGATTGATTATTGACTGTTAAAAAAATAATTTAACCAGTTTCAGCTTTTACGGATCACACAAAAGGGTACTAGTTCTTGTACTCTTGATTTTTTCCTTGTCATTTTTTTTTTTAAATTTCTCAAGAAAATTGAGATAATTTGCACTTCATGGTGATTACTAGTTATTGTAATGCTTCATTCCAATTTTTTGGTCTCCAAGAAAATTTCTGGAATCTTAGAAAGCGAAACCTCCACCTAATTGGACCCAACGTTTGGTTGAGTTTAGTTTTTGATTTCTCCAAAACAAGAGTAGCATAGATAACATGGTTCTGAATTGAATTTTTTTTCCACTCCAAGAGTAACATAGATAATATGGTTCTTAATAGAAATTTTTTTCGCTTTTTCTTTTCCTTAATTTTCTATGCCAGCAAAGATCTCCATGTTCTTTTCTTGAGTGAAAATAACAGAATGGTTTTCTCTCCAAATGAGGTAATGCCGAGATCTTCTATGTAGCTGCGAATGGGGCTTGCATAATATTGTTGGCAATCATAGTGGGTTCCACCAAAATGGATGAATGCCCAAAAGTGATCAAGTGCTACATTGGATCAAAAATAAAAATGACTAATCAATAGGCTAATAATTCGAAAAAACTTCAAGTTATTCCCTTCTTTTCACTTTCTGCAGTGGCAACTCTTCAAGACTGTACAAGGAACTGAAGTTACTGTACTACCCACTATAGTTGGAGAAGTGGAGATCACATGCTGGGGTCCATGTGATGAATCATGGAAGGGAGTCCCATGTTCTAAGTCCATTATTATTTTCATGTAATGTAACATAGGTCCTTTTTAACTATGTGCCCAATTTAGATGATATGTGGAAACCACATGTTCTCTCATCTCTGCACCAGGACTAAACCTTGGTGGACATATTGTTGGAGGCCTGCTCCATAATCTTTTTTTTCTTCTTTTTTTGATAGGTATTGAAGGGCAGCTCCATAATCTCCATAATTTGAAGCAACTGTAAGAGATTATGTTGATTTCAATTTAGGTTTATGTTTTACTTATGTGGGTTTTATTCACTAATTATTTTTTCAATCTGTGCTTTCTATTAGGATGTTGGCTTCAATAACATTCAGGGTGAAATTCCATATGGGTTACTCCCTAATGCCACTAATATATGAGATGCTTGATTATAAGTTTCCATTAGATTTCCTAATGATTTATGTAATTTATTTGTGATTTCTTTCTATGAATGCAAAAATTGGCATGCAACAAATTTAGTCAAAATATTCCCCACTCCCTCATTTTATTGAAAAATCTTCGTCATCTGTTAATTGTTTGTCCTAGTTCTCAGAGATTATGACACAATGTGATAAGCCTTCTTTATATGGATGTCTTGTATGTTAATATTCTGTTGTGGATGGAGTTGAAACTAATTGGCAGTTGCTTGTATAATTTTATTACTCATTAATAAATCATAATGTTTATACTTATCAAAAAAAAAAGAAATCAGAATGTTTACATATAATTTAGCCTCTTATGTTGGTCTATTCTATCAACAAAATTTATATGCTTTGGAAATTGCACCATATTTGGATTTGTTGTCCCAAGGATCTATCATACAATCACTTTACTGGGTCTTTGATCTTCTTGCTGGTCTGTAGGGTCCTTCATTGGAATCTTTCTCATCACTTGGTGTTATATATTTTTTTTATCAAAAGACTTGTTTCTTTCTTACCAGGAACATCCATGGTAACCATTCTAGTGGCATCATCCCAAGACAATTTCAGTCAACACCAAATTTATGGTTAATGATCATAGCCTGAGTAACGTTGTTGCTTTTAATCTGCATACACTACCATATCAGATTGTGCTTTGATAATTTTTTATCTTTTATCTCTTATTAGGTTTTGGGGGAATAGGTTCCATCCAAGAGGCAACTTATTCACCTTAGGATTTCCCTTTGGAAACTGAGTCGAATATTAATAGCCCACCAACAATTGAATCAAATGTTGTTTTTTTTTTTTTCAATAAATATACACATATATTATCAAAAGGCAAAACGCCGCAAAGCATACAGGGAGTATATAGGGCGACGAGGGCCTCTCAACAAAAAACAAAAGAAACAAAAAACCCACTGACCCTTAACTGGAGGCTAACCACTCTAGGAAGCCTATAAGGGAGCGAGGCTCCACACCGCTATACAATTTAGCCCATCCCCACACATTACAAACAAAAGAATTCATAACTTTCTGGATAGCTAACCACACCCCCCCCTCCCCTTGAAAGCTAATCTATTCCTCTCCTTCTAAACCGTCCAAAAAATAAATAATGGAATGGATCTCCATATTTTCTCCCTCTTTTTACCCACAAACGAACCCTTCTAGCTAAAAACCACCTCCTTTACAGATTCTGGAAAGACCCACTGGGCACCAAACAAACTCAGAACAATCCCCCACAACACTCTAGCTACTGTACAATGAATAAGAAGATGATTTACATTTTCCTCATCACTACCACATAAAAAACAACGATTAGGAAGCTGCCATCCTCTCTTTTGAAGCCTATCAAGGGTAAGAACCCTCCCCCAAGTAGCTTCCCACGCAAAGAACGCTAGCTTAGAAGGAACGTTCTCCACCCAAATGCCCTTTTTAGGAAACGTGGAAACACTAGGGCTGATCAGCAAACCATACGCTTCCTTAAGGCCAAACTTCCCCTTTTTTCCTCCCTTCCACAATGCCGAGTCTTCCTCCAATGTAATTCTTTGACTCCTTAAGATTTGGAGTAATTCACCTACCATGTTCAGCTCCCAATCATTGAAGCCTTTAATGAACCTCAGATTCCACCCTCCTTGACCAGAATTCTGGTCCCACATGTCCTCCACCGTGGCGTTCCTTTGGGCAACTGCAGTGAAGAGTTGAGGGAACCTTCGAGACAGCTCCACATCCCCACACCAAGGGTCCTCCCAAAACCTAATTCTGGTGCCTTTTCCCACCTTAAAAGTCATATTATCCCAACACCAATCAGCTTCTTTCAAGATCTCCTTCCAAACCCCAACACCAAACGCCCCATTTGCCTTTTTAGTCCTCCATCCAAAATCCTCTTGCCCATATTTTGCCCCAAGAACTCGTTTCCACATCTCGTCCTTGGCCCAAGCAAATCTCCACACCCATTTTCCAAGCAAAGCTTTATTCAAGGGGGCTAACCTCCTCAAACCAAGCCCCCCTTCCTCCTTACCCACACACACCCTCTCCCAATTGACTAGGTGGGCTTTTCTTTCCGAACTTCCCCCTCCCCACAAGAAATCTCTTTGTAACTTTTCTAGCCTTCTTGCCATTGTCCTAGGCATATGGAAAAGGGACAATTGATAAAGCGGCATGCTAGCCAAAGTGCTCTTTATGAGGGTGATTCTACCGCCCTTGGAGATGTATTGTCGTTTCCAAAGGGCCAATTTCCACCTCATCCTTTCCTCCACCCCATCCTACACACAAGAGGCTTTATTGGGCGCACCCAAGGGCAGCCCCAGGTAAGTTGATGGTAGCTGACCTATCTTGCAACCCAACCCCACAGCCATCTCAAGGATCTCTTCCACCTCCCCTACTAGAATAATTTCGCTTTTAGCCAGATTTATTCTCAGCCCTAAGACGGCTTCAAACCAACATAGGATCCAACTCAAGTACGTCATGTTATCTTTCCTAGCCTCACAGAAAACTATTGCGTCATCCGCAAAGAGGAGATGAGAAATGTTAACAGCCTGCCCCCTACCTCTCCAAATTTTGCACCCGGATATGCAGCCCCCTTGCACAGCCTTCCGAATAAGGGCACTCAGCACCTCCATTCCCATGACAAACAGATAAGGGGATAACGGGTCACCTTGCCATAGCCCCTTTGAGCTAGGAAAAAACCCAACTGGCTCTCCATTGACCAATACTGAGAATTTAGCAGTTGAGATGCAGCTCCATATCCACTCCCTCCACTTAGACCCAAACCCCATTTTTTGCATAACCCTCATCAAGAACTGCCAATTAACACTGTCATACGTCTTTTCAATATCTAATTTGCAAATCAGGCCCTTCTCTCCTCTTTTTTGCCATGAGTCGATCACCTTGTTTGCTATTAGAGATGCATCCAAAATCTGCCTTCCCATGACGAAAGCATTCTGATCTGAGGAGACCACTCTACCAATCATGTTTTTAATCCTATTGGCCAGCACCTTGGCCAAGAGTTTATACAGCCCGCCCAGGAGACTGATAGGCCTGAAATCCCCCAGCTCCTCCGCCCTTCCTCTTTTTGGAATAAGGACCAGAAACGTGTTATTGAGGCTCTTGAGAAAGGCGTTCTGCTCATGGAACTCCTTGAACATCTCTAACACCTCCTTCACAAACTCCTAGCAAAATTGCCAAAAGGCCACTGTGAAGCCATCCGGGCCTGGAGCCTTGTCCCCCCTCATGTCCATAAGGGCCGAATGGATCTCCTCCTCCATGAAGGGACGCTCCAAAGTGTCCGCTTCTTGCTGGCTGATCTGGTTCAAGTTTAACCCCCCTATATCCGCCTTCCACTCCGAGTCTTCCATTAGAAGCCTTTGAAAAGCATCTACAATTCCCGTCCTTACTTCTTGTTCCTCTGAAAGCCAAACCCCACTGACTTTTATTCTATCCATGGTACGCCTCCTACGGTGTGCATTTGCCATTTGATGAAAGTAACTCGTATTTCTATCCCCTTCTCTTAGCCAAAGCTCCCTTGATAACTGTCTCCAGTGTATCTCCTCCAAATTAACCCACTTAGCATATCCTTCCTTTGCTTCTTTTTTAATGGAGATTTCCTCCTCTGTCAGTCTCCTCTCACTTTCCACTTGGTCCCAATACTCCACTTGTTGCAAGGCAGCCAATTTGTTACTCTCCAAATTTCCAAACACCTCCCTATTCCATAATTTTAGGTTCTGTTTAATCACCTTCAATTTCGTAGCTAGCTTATAGCTAGCCCTTCCACTAACCGACATCCCCTGCCACCAACTCCGCATGAGGTCTTTAAACCCTTCCACTTTCAGCCACATATTCTCGAACCTAAAAGGGCCTCTTTTTCTACCACCCCCTTCGATTAAAATTGGAAAATGGTCCGAAATAGGCCGAGGTAATCTCTTCTGGGACACATTGCTGAACTGATCAAGCCAGCTGGGGGAAACCATAAATCTGTCCAACCTAGCCCAGGCTTGATTATGAAGCCCCCCACTCCAAGTAAAGGATCCTCCTTGTAGGGGAAGGTCCACAAGCTCAAGGTCATCCATAACCTGAGCAAACCTCCTCATAACTGAGATAACCCTCCTTTCCCTGCTTCTTTCCCCTTGGGATAGAATAACATTAAAGTCTCCCCCTACGCACCAGGGTTCTCCCCAAATACCCCTGATAACCCCCACTTCGTCCCAAAGACACTCTCTATCCTTTTTGGAAAAAGGTCCATAAACGCCCGTAAACACCCAGACTGCCCCATTTTCCACATTTCTGAATTTACAAGAAATTGAAAATTGTCCCTCCTCCCACTCCAATATTTCCAAGGATCTTTTGTCCCAACAAATCAGCACACCTCTAGCTGCTCCAATAGCTTCGAGAGCTCTCCAGTCTAAAAGTCTCCCCACCCTTAAGCTTTTCACCACCCCTTCAATCATTAATTGAATTTTTGTCTCCTGGATACAAAACAAGTCCACCTTCTGGTTTTTAACCACAGATTTAATTATCCTTCTTTTATTAATGTCGTTAGCACCCCTCACATTCCAACTCAATAGTTTGAGATTCATTAAACGATCATTAACTGGCCCCCTCTACTCTTCAGGTGACTGTTCTTCTTGACACTCCCCTTATATTTAACTGAACATTCCAACCTCTTGAGTTCCCTTTCAAATTTTGATTTCTCTAACATCCCTTTGCTATGTATCCTTTCCTACCTTTTTCTAATCTTGGACAAGAAATCCAATATTTCCTTTTCCAGGCCTTCTATTGAAAACCCCAACAGCTTGCTAAATTTGGCCAGGCTACTCTCCTCCCAATTCATCTCCTTCTCGCCCCTGAGATCCTGAGACCCATCCTGGACTGGATTCCAATCCGGATTTTGAACCTCTATTGCCTCGCAATTGACCTCGACCAAGTCCCAGCAGCCCTCTCCATTCACTGTAGACCCCCCTGCAGCTGCCAACTCCTCCTTGTCTCCTTCTTGAAAATTCGCCCTTAGCTCCCCAGCATGGTCGCAAAACTCCCTCTCCGGAGTCCGACCAAAAAGAATAGAAGAAGAAGAGGAGGATCCCGCAACCCTTAAATCCCACAAGTTTGAGTCAGTCCCATACCTTAAGGCTTCTTCCACCATCACGCTTTCTGCCATTGAACGCTGAGATGTCGACTGTTGCTTCCCGCTTATCTCCTTCTCTCTGCACTTTAGAAATTCCATCTCCAGCTTGAGGCCCAGGCATGCTGCATTACCTGTGTCAAGGGGTTGGGCCTGAGAATGCCCCAAACAGCCCCCTAACATAAAAGCAGGCCCATGAGACAAGAGTTCTAAACCATCAGAGGCCCGTCCCTCAGTCGGCCCACACTTTGGCCCAGTTGTAATCTGCTCAGCCCCCTTAGAAAGAAATGGGCCTTGCAATGATGGCCCAAGATCTTGCTTTAAGCCCACGGGGCCAACACCCGGGTCAACTGAATCCGACCCATCACCCGAAGAACTACCCTTTTAGGAAAGTTCATAAGCACGAGAAAAAAAAAAAACTGGGTCTAAGAGGAATAGCCCTCATAGTTGATGGAAGAATTCTGATGGTAAATTGCACGGTGCTCCTACTTCTTGTCCGCATTTAATTGAGCTTGTGCATAAAATCATAAAATCTTGGTGAGCTGGGAAAGTCCATGGTATTATATTCCAACTACTACAATTGAAGGTAAAATTTTATTAGCCTATGTATATGCTTATTGATGATCTATAGTACTCTTATATATCAGCTATGGATTGTTACCTTCCTGATTGCCTTCCTTCCTGGTTCTTCAATGGTCTTTGATTGCAGCAGACGAAAGCCCACAATTCCTTGCTCTCAGTCCTCCACTGATGTTTATGTCAAGGTAGATTCCCACTGCTTGCCATGCCAGATTTGAGAAAATTTCTTCCAAGAGAAGTTTCTTCCAGAATCCCAGCAAATGCAAAACACACTATAGCAAAGGTTCAATCAATTAGAAACTACAATTCTTTGGAGTTCCCCTCAAAAGTATCAGGCTATTATGTAGAAACTCCTTAGTTTACAACTTCGATTGTTGTTGCAAGCATGATTGGAAACACTAATACCTAACCATGCCAGCTTCATCCATGTGACTTTAGTTCTTTGGGGTTCCTTATTATATGGTCTATCTTGATCTTCAAAGTTTATGAGTGACAAATTATGAATCTCAAAAAAGCTTCATTTAGCCAAATCCATACAATTACATAATGGTTCTAGAATTATATGTTTTAGAGTTGAAAACTTTGTGGTTAGATACTTTTTTTTTTCTTTCAAAAAGACAGTTGTTATATTTATTTAATCAAAGTAGTAAAAAAAAACTAAAGAACACATTCAGATGGAAAAAATTGGAGCAAGCATAGTGTCATAGGATGTTTCAAATGAGTCTACCCATGGGTTTATATAGAACCCAGGAAGCTTCTGGAGACTCCTACACTTAGCCATTAGTGGGAAGAATGTGGAAGGTTCTAGAGATGCCTAGAGAAGTCCACACAACTCTACACTATGGTGGAAGGCATGAGAGGAGTTTAAAGCTTTCTAGAGAATTCCAGAGGTCTCTTGTATATTCTTGTACATAGGTATGTACATAAAATGGTGTAGGGTGTTCTAGAATATTCTTGAATTGTAAGTGTTAGATAGTGTACAGTTATTTAGGTTATTTACTTTCCTTTTTCCTTTTCTTTCCTTATTGTATTGTGGGTCCCACTAGCATGTATATATATACCCAAGTCCAATGTGTATTCTTTACAGTTTTTCAATAACAATAATTAGGGATTCTCCCTTTTCTCTCTTTTCACATGGTATCAGAGTCTAGGGAGAAAAAAAAAACCCTAATTATTTTCGGTTTATCCGTGAATCCACTCTGGAAAATCTTTCAGTGACCGTGTTTCATTCCGGTCATCCTTCTCATCTCCTAAAGCTTTCCGATCAACCGTATCGCCGTCAGAAAACCCTCACCGCCGACAACTTTTTCGGCGACCTTTTTCCGGCGAAGTCCTTTTTTGACACCAACCATACCATTAGGTGCGCAAGGAGGAGATCTTCAAGTTTTCTCAATGCATCGAAGGGAGAATATCAGCCACGCGTTGGCCACACACGTTTCTTCTCCGGCGGCCTAAATCTCATGCGCCGGCACGTGAGGGCGTGTGGAGCACTTTTCGGCCACGCGCTTCCACCTCCAGCCTCACCTGACATCGTCTAGCCACCCTCCATCTGTGCTTGTGTCATCCGAGCCCTGAAAGTGCATTTTTTGGGGTTTTTTGTCTCCGTCGGCCCTCTAAACAGCCTTTCCGACGACCTCCAGTGACTTCCTCTCCACCCCGAGCCCTGCACGTGTCTTAGGAAGTGTTCTTCTACTCTTCCAGTAGTGCCACATTTGTTTTTTTTTACTATTTGGTCTCTCACAGCCACAGATCCTCAGTTTTTCTTCTTTCAGCCGCGATCTGAAGCCATATTAGGGCTTTCTTCGATCCAAACATATTTCGTTCTCCAGATAAGTAGATATGGCTACTAAAAGTTCCACTTTTTCCTCTATCATATCTAGATCTTCGATGATTACTTCGGAGAAATTGGTTGGTAATGAAAATTATTTGTCCTGGTATGCCTTTGTGGAGCTTTGGTTTATGGGTCAAGGTTATGAGGATCACCTTGTTACGCAGGAGGCGGATATCCCTAAGGTTGACAAAGTACAATGGAGGAAGATAGATACATAGTTATGTAGTGTGTTATGACAATCAGTTGATCCTAAAATTCTGCTTCATCTTCGGGCCTACAAAACATGCTTTAAATTTTGGAATCAGGCGAAAGGGCTATACACGAATGATATCCAACGTCTTTATAAGGTGTCTTCTTCTATTGTCAATGTCAGACAACAAGACATGGATTTATCTACTTATATTGGCCAGATTGCCTCTCTTAAGGAGGAATTCTTGACCATGATGCCTCTTACTACTGATGTTGGGGATCAACGAACACAGATTGACAAGTTCTTCATGGTTCTTACGCTTATTGGCCTCCGTCCAGATCTCGAGACCGTCTACGATAAGATTCTTGGCAGTTCCTCCGTTCCATTCTTGGATGATGTGTTTGCTCGCCTCCTCCATATCTCCTCCACTCAGACTTTGCCATCTGATAACACTTCAGATTCTTCTGTGTTAGTTTCTCAAACTAACTCTCGAGGAGGACGCATGGTAACCGAGGTAGAGGCCAACATCCTCATTGCACCTATTGCAATAAGCTTGGCCACACTCGTGATCAGTGTTATCAGTTACATGGGCGGCCTCCCCGCACTGCCCACGTGGCCCAGTCATCTGATCCTCAATCGCCTCAGCCTCCCAGTTCCTCCACATCTCAGGGTATTTTCCTCACTGACAGTGAGTATGATGACTATCTCTGTTATCAGGCCACCAAGTCAGCTTCTGTTGCTTCTATTGCCCAGACTGGTAATACTTCTGCTTGTCTTACCCACACATCTTCTCTTGGACCTTGGATTCTAGATTCTGGCACTTCTAATCACATATTTGGTAATAAAGATCTTTTCTCTTCTATTTCTACTACCTCTGCCTTACCTACTATTACTTTAGCTAATGGTTCCCAAACTATGGCTAAAGGTTTTGGTTTCACTCATCCTCTTCCTTCCCTACCTCTCCATTCTGTCCTTTATGCCCCTGAGCGTCCTTTTAATCTTATTTCCATCAGCAAAATAACTCGCACTCTTAACTGTTCTATCACTTTCTTTGATAAATTTGTGACCTTGCAGGACCGGAGTACGGGGAAGACGATTGGCATAGGACGTGAGTCTCAAGGCCTCTATCACCTCACCTCGCCTTCAACTCTTGCATTTTGCATTTCCACTGATGCTCCCCTCCTCATCCACAGTCGCCTAGGCCACCCTAATCTATCCAAGTTCCAGAAAATGGTCCCTAGTTTTTCATCTTTGTCGTCGCTTGCGTGTGAGTCCTGTCAGCTTGGGAAATATACTCGTGTCTCGTTCCCAAAGCGTTTGAATAATCGGGCAAAGTCTCCTTTTGAACTTGTCCACACTGATGTTTGGGGTCCTTGTCGGACCACGTCTACTTTAGGATTTCAGTATTTTGTCACTTTCATTGATGACTATTCTCGATGTACTTGGTTATTTTTAATGAAAAATCGAGCTGAGTTATTCTTTATTTTCTAGAAATTTTATGCTGAAATCCAAACCCAGTTCAATATTTCTATTCGTATGTTGCGCAGTGACAATGTCAGGGAATATTTTTCTGCACCATTTACTTCATTTATGTCCCAACATGGGATCATTCATCAGTCTTCTTATGCTCATACTCCTCAACAAAATGGGGTAGCTGAACGTAAGAATCGACATCTTGTTAAGACAGCTCGTACTCTCCTTTTCCATAGTCATGTTCCTTTTCGTTTTTGGGGGACGCTGTTCTTATAGCATGTTATTTGATTAATCGTATGCCCTCATCTGTATTACACGATCAGATTCCTCATTCCCTTCTTTTCCCTGACCAACCACTTTATTTCCTTCCTCCTCGTGTTTTTGGTTATACTTGCTTTGTTCATATTCTCACTCCTGGATAGGACAAACTTTCTGCCAGAGCCACAAAATGCATCTTCTTGGGATATTCCAGACTTCAAAAGGGTTATCATTGTTATTCCTCTGAGACTCATCGCTACTTTCTCTCTACTGATGTCACTTTCTTTGAGGACTCACCGTTCTTCTCTACCTCTAAGTCTTTTCCTGTTTCTGAAGTCTTACCCCTTCCCATTATCTCCCCACCTGATGCAGTGCCTTCTCACCCATTTCAGGTTTATCATCGCCATCATCGTGTCGTTGTTCCTTCTTTTTTGGTCGAGGTACCTACTGACTCACTTCCTATCCCTTCGGCTTCTCCTGCCCCGGCTTTGCCTCCTTATACTGACTTACCCATTGCTCTTTGGAAAGGTAATCGATTTACTCGTAATTCTCATCCCATTTACAATTTTTTGAGTTACCATCGATTATCTTCACCCTATTCTGCATTTGTTTATGCTATATCTTCTGTTTCTCTTCCCAAGAGCACCCTTGAGGCTCTTTCCCATCCAGGCTGGCGACAGGCAATGGTAGATGAAATGGTTGCTTTACACTTCAATGGCACTTGGGATCTTGTTGTTTTACCCTCTGGTAAATCTACAGTTGGTTGTCGTTGGGTCTACACTATTAAGGTTGGCCCTGATGGTCAGGTTGATCGCCTTAAGGCCCGCTTAGTTGCTAAAGGTTATACTCAGGTTTATGGTTCTGATTATAGTGACACTTTCTCTCCTATTGCCAAGATAGCTTATGTTCGTCTATTGCTCTCCATGGCTGCTATGCGTTCTTGACCTCTTTATCATTTAGATATTAAAAATGCTTTCCTTCATGGGGATCTTGTTGAGGAAGTTTATATGGAGCAACCACTTGGTTTTGTTGCTCAGGGGGAGTTTGGTTTAGTGTGCAGGTTATGCCGTTCTCTATATGACTTGAAACAATCTCCTCGAGCATGGTTTAGCCGTTTTAGTTCTGTTATTCAGGAGTTTGGCATGTTTCGCAGTACATCAGACCATTCCGTTTTCTATCATCATAACTCTTCGAGGCAGTGTATTTATCTGGTAGTTTATGTGGACGACATCGTCATTACAGGCAGTGATCAGAATGGTATTCAAAAACTAAAGTAACACATTTTCACCCACTTTCAGACTAAAGACTTGGGGAAACTCAAGTATTTCTTAGGGATTGAGATAGCTCAATCCAGTTCCAGTGTGATTTTTTCCCAAAGGAAGTATGCTTTAGACATCTTGGAAGAAACCGGTATGTTAGACTGTAAACCGGTAGACACTCCTATGGATCCAAATGTCAAACTTATACCAGGACAAGAGGAGCTTTTAGGAGATCTTGGGAGATATCAGCAACTTGTAGGTAAACTGAACTACCTCACCATTACTCGTCCAGACATTTCTTTTCCTGTAAGTGTTGTTAGTCAATTCCTACAGTCACCATGTGATAGCCATTGGGATGTTGTAATCCGCATTCTTTGATATATCAAAAGCACACCAGGCCAAGGTGTGTTGTACGAGAACAGAGGTCATACCCAGGTTGTTGGTTACACAGATGTAGATTAGGCTGGCTCACCCATAGATAGACGTTCCACTTCCGGGTATTGTGTTTTTATTGGAGGTAACCTAATATCCTGGAAGAGTAAGAAACAAGATGTAGTGGCCAGATCTAGTGCCGAAGTCGAGTATCGAGCTATGGCTCTGGCAACATGTGAACTCATATGGCTGAAACATCTTCTTCGGGAGTTGAGATTTGGAAAGGATGAACAGATGAAGCTCATCTGTGACAACCAAGCCGCTTTGCATATTGCATCTAATCCAGTCTTCCATGAAAGGACCAAACACATTGAAGTTGACTATCACTTCATTAGAGAGAAGATCGCATCAAGATGTGTGGCGACTAGTTTTGTCAATTCAAATGATCAACTAGTAGATATTTTTACTAAATCTCTCAAAGGTCCTAGAATTAAATACATTTATAACAAGCTTGGTGCATATAACATATATGCTCCAGCTTGAGGGGGAGTGTTAGATAGTGTACAGTTATTTAGGTTATTTACTTTCCTTTTTCCTTTTCTTTCCTTATTGTATTGTGGGTCCCACTAACATGTATAAATATACCCAAGTCTAATGTGTATTCTTTACAGTTTTTCAATAACAATAATTAGGGATTCTCCATTTTCTCTCTTTTCACAGTAAGGAACCCTCCAAGGTTCCAGAGAGTTCCATTGGTGCCTATAAATAGGTGAGGGCCTCATTTGGCCAAGACACCAAGTAAGTGAGTTCTTAAAGCACTTGTAAAGGCTTCCTTGAGTAATAAAAGCTTCCATTCTTTAAGAGTTGCGTACTACGCCTTCTCAAGCTTTCGAATCGTGAACATCTTAGTCTAGCAAGCTAAGCGTTGGAAGTAAGATTAACTTAGCAAGATCAAGTGTCTTGACTTGCCTAAGTGCCGCACGAGCTTATGAGATGACTAAGTCCATCACAATAGGCTCCTTGGTTATGATTTGGGTCCTGTTCTACAAATAACTTCTTATGAGTTAAATTTCACCAAGAAATCAGTGTGTCATTTTGTATCTAAACAGGAGATGAGTAGTATAGTTTCTGGTAATCATTCTATGTTTGATCATCATCATATCTCTTAATGAAATATTGCATGATGATTCTGATCTTATCTAATATTTTACCTATATAATTGCAGGTTAATCAGATTGTTATGGTGACTGAATCCATTTGTGTTGCACTAGACTCTAAAGCTGCAAGATTGTGTATGATAGTCAGCCATTGGAGTGGTGAATCAGAGGATAACTTCATAGATGATCTTTCTGTTGGCTTGGCAAATGGACAGGTTCTATCAACTGAACTCCCTAAGCTCCGTTATGTGTTTTGCCTTTTTTGTTGCTACTAGAAAGAAACTATTGTATATCACATCATATAGACCAAAATGGTGCATCTTGTTGAAGCAAGTGGTTTGCCAAGTATAATCAGGAATAAATGGAATCTTTTCTTATCTCTAATGCTTGTGTTACCGAACATGTGGAATTTTATTTGTGATTTCATTTTCTACAAATGCAGAAATTTGGCATGCAACAAATTTAGTCAAAATGTTCCCCACTCCCTCACTTTAATGAAAAATCTTCAACAACTGTTAATTGTTTATCCTAGTATTGCCTATTTTACTGGTTACTATGGTTGGTTTATATTAATGACTCATAAATAACAATTATATTCTTACAGGAATCTGAACCACAATTCATCATCTGAGCCCATTGGCAATGTGTTTACTGGCCAACATAATCTAAAAGAAATGTATATTTATTGGCCTGTAAAATTTAAAAGGAAGCAAGGCAGTTATATTATTAGGTGTTACCTAGTGGTAATAGGTTTTGTTGAAGATTATGGCACAATGATAAGCCTTCATTATATGGATGTCTTATGTGTTAATATTTTGTTGTGGATGGAGTCAAAACTAATTGATAGTTGCTTGTATAGTTTTATTACTCATTCAGAAATCATAATGTTTACACATTATTTAACTTCTTCTATTGGTCTGTTATATAAGCAAAATTTCTATGCCTTGGAAATCATACCATATTTGGATCTATTGTCCTAATGATTTATCATATAATCACTTCTTTGGGTTTGTGATCTTCTTGGCCCGTTTGTTGGTCCCTTCATAGCAATCTTTCTATCAACTAGTGTTATATATTTCTCTTATCAAAAGACTTGTTTCTTTCTTACTAGGAACATCCATGGTAAACATTTTATTGGCATTCAGTCAATAGCAAATTTATGGTTAGTGATAATAGCCTCAGTAAAGTTGAATTGTGCTTCTATTAAGTGGTTAATTTAGAAAACAAATGAAGAAAAAGAAAAAGAGAAATAAATAATAAAAGATTCCTAGATATGGAAATAAAATGTGCTCAACAAGGACTTCTCTACCAACTGCATCATTTAAAATAATATGGTTCAATAAGGGTTCATGTGTCAACATCATTTGTTAATGTATCACACCTACATCAAGGAAGTCAATTAATGCATTATCAATAGGCTCTTGAATTATAAAGCAAAAAAGTCATACCTTGGAACCAAAACTTTTTACCCATAGTGTTTGTGTCAACAGTACCATTAGAGGGTTTTGAAAACCCATGTAAAGCATTGAGATGTTTGCACCAAAAGCAAGTTGTCTAATAGTTAAGTTTGAAAGATAATGAAGACAAAAAAGAGAAAATAAGAATAATGATAACCATAATAATAGAATAAGAAGATAACACACATCCTATTCATCCATTAATTTTGTGATAACTATACCACTGAAAAGCTTTGAACACCTCCACAAGATGAACAAGAAAAGACAAACAACCTAATTTTCCATGACAATGTCAAAAATAGAAGAAAGATAAATAAGAAATAAAATTCATAAATATGAGAACTTAACCTATTTGTGGAAGGTTTTTGTGTTGCATCTATCATTAGAAAAATCCAAAATCCTGCACAAAGTATGTTAAAGTCAAAAATAGAAGAAAGATAAATAAGAAATAAAATTCATAAATATGAGAACTTAACCTATTTGTGGAAGGTTTTTGTGTTGCATCTATCATTAGAAAAATCCAAAATCCTGCACAAAGTATGTTAAAGGAACCAGAGCATGCTCCTTAAAGGTTAAGTTAGGGACTTATGTCTACTATGTTGCTTGAGATTGTTGACTAGCTGTAGAAAACAAGGGAGAGAATTAATAATGCACTCATTTTTATGGTAAATTTTGAAAATGAAAAAAGAAAAAAACAAGTGAAGAATAATTTGAGAGCAAGCATAAGTATAAATCATCATAATAATTCACAGCTGATATAGAACAGTACTATAGATCATCATAAGTATATACATAAGCTAACTAAATTTCACCTTCGATTGTGATAGTTGGAAGATAGTACCATGGACTTTCATAGCTCTCCAGGCTTTTGTGATTGTGTGCATGAGCTTAATTAATGCGGACAACAAGTAGGAGCACTCCTTTTCTTCTTGTGTCCATGTACTTTCCTAAAGAGGTAGTTCTGAACAACACTTGATTCAACTGTTGGTGGGCTATTAACATTCTACTCAGTTTCCAAAGGGAAATCCCAAGGTGAATAAATTGCCTCCAAGATGGAACCTATTTCCCCAAATCCTAATATACAAGAGATAAAGATAAAAAAATATCAAAGCACAATTCAATATGGCAGTGTACAAAGATTAAAAGCAACAACTTTACTAAGGCTATTATCACTAACCATAAATTTGTTATTGACTGGAGGCAACTTATTCACTTGGGGATTTCCCTTTGGAAACTGAGTAAAATGTTAATAGCCCACCAACAGTTGAATCAAGTGCTGTTCAGAACTACCTCTTTAGGAAATTACATGGACACAAGAAGAAAAGGCTGGGTTATGGAGCAATAGCTCTTCTAGTTGGTGGAGGAATTCTGTTGGTAAGCTGTGCAGTGCTCCTACTTGTCCGCATTAATTAAGCTCATGCACACAATCACAAAAGCCTAGAGAGCTATGAAAGTCCATGGTACTATCTTCCAACTACTATAATCGAAGGTGAAATTTAGTTCGCTTATGTATATGCTTATGATGATCTATAGTATTGTTATATATTAACTGTGAATTATTATGATGATTTATACTCTCAAATTATTCTTCACTTGTTTTTTTCTTTTTTCATTTTCAAAATTTACCATAAAAATGAGTGCATTATTAATCCTCTCCCTTTTTTTCTATAGCTAGTCAACAATCTCAAGCAACATAGTAGGCATAAAGTCCCTAAACAGACAAGTTTATCCATCTATATTCAAGTTTATTCTTATTATACTCCCTCATCCTCACTATCATTTCATAACTTAACCTTTAAGGAGCATGCTCTGGTTCCTTTAACATACTTTGTGCAGGATTTTGGATTTCTCTAATGGTAGATGCAACAGAAAAACCTTCTACAAATAGGTTAAGTTCTCATATTTATGAATTTTATTTCTAATTTATCTTTCTTTTATTTTTGACATTGTCATGAAAAATTAGGTTGTTTGTCTTTTCTTGTTCATCTCGTGGAGGTGTTCAAAGCTTTTCGGTGGAATAGTTATCACAAAGTTAATGGATAAATAGGATGTGTGTTATCTTCTTATTCCTATTATTATGGTTATTATTATTCTTATTTTCTCTTTTTTGTCTTCATTCTCTTTCAAACTTAACTATTAGACAGCTTGCTTTTGGTGCAAACATCTCAATGGTTTACATGGGTTTTCAAAACCCTCTAATGGTACTATTGACACAAACACTATGGGTAAAAAGTTTTGGTTCCAAGGTATGAATTTTTTGCTTTATAATTCAAAAGCCTATTGATAATGCATTAATTGACTTCCTTGATGTAGGTGTGATACATTAACAAATGATGTTGACACAAGACCTCTTATTGAACCATTTGATTTTAAATGATGCAGTTGGTAGAGAAGTCCTTGTTGAGTAGGTTTTATTTCCATATCTAGGAATCTTTTATTATTTATTTCTCTATTGCTTTTTCTTCATTTGTTTTCTAAGTCAATCACTTAATAGATTGCACTAATGCCTCTGCCAGTGTGTTTTATGCAACTGTTCAACTATCTGAAGAAGTGTGGTAGACAAAAAATCCCCAAAAGGTGAGTTCGATTTACATATTCAATGTTATTCTTATATATATTTTTTCTCATATAAGCAATGATCATCATCTCCATAATCATTGCCATCATCCTTTTTGTCATTGTTGACATTGGAGTTATTTTTTTTCATTTTCTTCATTCATTTTCTGAATTATATCATTCGAATGACAGGTTTGGAAACCCTTAAATGGTGAATCATATCATTCACTCTAGTTTCAATCTCAATGGTGAATAGAAAATGGTACTACGTCATTGCGGAACAAGTTTGGTTTACATATCCAAGGCTTTTATTCTTAGTTATTTTCTTTTTCGTTCATTTTTTGCTAAATTAATAATAAAAAAACTCACATTAATACCTCTACTAGTGAGTCTTGTTCAATTTTTTACGATCTTATGAAGTATGATTTGAAGAGAGTACTTAAAGATCTATGTTTGGTATACATATCCAATCTTACTTTTTTTTCTCATACTTCTTTCTTATCTTCATAATTATCACCATTATTATTATCATTATATATAATTATTATCATCAACATAATTATCTTAATCATTATCTTTATTATTGATGTAATTATCATAATCTTTATCTTTATCATTGTTAGCACTTTTAATTGTCTTTTTATCTATTTTCTTCATTCATTTTCTCTGATTTAATATTTGAGAGGTATTTTATGGTGCTTTGATAGGGATGATTTGTGTAGGTTTTAGGAGCTTGGTGTCGTTGGGAGCTTTTTTTATACATTTCTAACTTTAAAGTAGGAAAGTTGTCATGTGTCTTTTCTTATTTTCCTCATGGGTGTGTTTGAAGCTCATGTGCCTCCTCTACTAGTATGCTTTGTGCAGGACTAAACCTTGGTGGACATATTATTGGAGCCCAACTCCATAATTTTTTTTTTTTTTTGATAGGTATTGGAGGCCAGCTCCATTATCTCCATAATTTGAAGCAATTGTAAGAGATTATGCTGATTTAAATTTAGGTTTATGTAAAATTATGTGGGTTTTATTCACTAATTGTTTTTTCAATTTGTGCTTTCTATTTGGATGTTGGCTTCAATAACATTCAGGGTAAAATTCCATACAGGGTTACTCCTTACTGTCATTGATATATCAAATTCTTGATTCTAAGTTTCTATTTCAATTCCTAATGATTTATTTAATTTATTTGTGATTTCATTTTCCATGAATGCAAAAATTTGACATGCAAAAAATTTAGTCAAAATATTCCTCATTCCCTCGTTTTACTGAAAATCTTTGACATCTGTTAATTGTTTGTCCTAGTACTGTCTATTTTATTAGTTACTATAGTTGGTTTACACTAATGACTCATAAATGACAATTATATATTTACTGGCCTATAGAATCTAAAAGGAAGCAAGACAGTTATATTATTGGGTGTTATGTGGTGGTAGTGGGTTTGCTTGAAGATTATGACACAATAATAAGCCTTCTTTATATGGATGTCTTGTGTGTTAATATTCTGTTGTGAATGAAGTTGAAATTATTTGGCAGTTCCTTGTATAATTTTATTACTCATTAAGAAATCATAATGTTTACGTATAATTTTGCCTCTTCTATTGGTCTGTTCTATCAACAAAACTTATATGCCTTGGAAATTGCACCATATTTGGATCTATTGTCCCAAGGATCTATCATACAATCACTTTACTGGGTATATGATCTTCTTGGCTGGTCTGTAGGTTCCTTCACTGCAATTTAGCCATTTACTGGGCCTATTCCGGACTGGATCAAGAGCAGAGATAGTTACTAGTATGCTTTTAATCCTACATTTTGAATTAGTTTTACATGAGATTCTTATTTTTGTGTTTCAATCCCCTGTTTTAACATGTTTAATCTGTGTGTGTGTGTGTGTGTGTATGAATTCCTCCTCTTGGAAGCAATTCATTTCTAACCCCCCTTTGGAGATCAGTATGTGGCGGACTTGTTTTAGCCATTTTCATCCCACCATGTGCAACAACTGAAATCATCCCTGTGTATACCTAGGTGCAGCATGGCACTGTAGAAATTCAAAAAAAAAAAAAATGCATTTTTTTATTCTCTCCATTGTGTGCTTTTGGATTGTTGTGGCAAGATTTCACAACAATGGCTGGGCCTTCCCCTGAACGGTCACAAGTTCAGTGTCCAGCATCCAAAAAGTGCAACAGGGACATGGTAGACATATTGTAATGCTAATTTAGACAGTGTGGTAGAAGTTCTCAATTCATAAAAGTTTTGCCATTATTGCTGCATATTATCCAAAACTGTTCATACCATAATTATGTAAGGGAAGAAATAACAGAGAAGTTACTTGTACGGGTGCTCCAAAAGTTCCTCGTTCTAAAAGAGCCTAACACATTAGCTCTGAGTTTCAAAATTAGGTGAAATTCCCTTCACAGTTTCATCTACAAACTTCTAATTAATATAGCACTGATCATTCTTACAAGAATTCTTAAAATGTTTTACATCTGACTGCCATAAATGGAATTGTAAAAGAATAACATGTTTGTATGCAGCCAAACAGATATTTCTTACAATAACTTCTCTGAGAAATCTGTGGCATCTACTTGTTGAGAAACCTTGTAAGAACTCTTTTTTTTTTTTTTCCTGATTTAAACCTGGTTGAGCTCTACACACATCTTTTTCTTCATTCACTGTCTATTTGGTTGAAAATGACCTTTTTGTTGTTTCATCTGGAACTTGTTCCGAAGCTTTTCTGAAGAGAGAATATTGTAAGCTTGCAAATTTTTTCTAATTAAACTTTGAAGAGTGCCTGAATTTTATATGCATGTTTGTTATTTTCCTTGTACAATACTGATGCTTTGTCAAATCTATGCTTCAATGTAGAGAACTTGGTGAGTGCCTAAGTCCTATATGGTCAAAAGGTAATCTTATCTTTTTTAAAACCAAATCACGAGGTAAACGCCTCAATTATGGTTTATGGACTTATGTCCATGAATGTATTTTAGTTATTTTACTTCTATGTTTAAAATTATCTGGTCATCATTTACATTGTTGTTTTTTGAAGATTGGTATTCACTGCATATAAATTGTGGTGGAGAAAGAACCAGTATTGGAGACATTGCATATGAAGCAGATGAAGACTTAGCAGGTCCAGCCAAGTTTGTCCCCTTGAGCGATAATTGGGGTTTTAGTAGCACAGGAGACTTTTGGGATCGTAACAGAACCGCAAACGATTATATAGCACAAAATGTGTCCATGCTCAGAATGAACGACTCCCAGTTGTACAGAAGGGCACAGTTTTCTCCTCTTATCTTTCACTTACTATGGATTCTGCTTGGCAGATGGGGCCTATACCGTGAAACTTCATTTTGCAGAGATAGTGGTCAGTGACAATAAATCCTTTCAGTCTTGGAAGGCGTATTTTTTATGTTTACATCCAGGTTGTTAATCTTATTATTCCTGCACCTGGAATGTCAAAGAAGATGATATAATTCAATTAGTTTATTGCAGGAAAAGCTGGAGTTGTAAGATTTTAATATTGTAGAAGCAGCACAAGGAGTTAATAAGGTTGTTGTAAGGGAATTTAAAGCAGTGGTAAGGAATAGAACTTTGGAGATCCGATTTCATTGGGCTGGGAAAGGGACTACAGCTGACCCAGTGAGAGGAACTTATGGTCCTCTCATATCAGCCATTTCTGTAGAAGCTGGTGAGTTGTATGCTCCATTTAAGGGCTTTCTTCACACCTCATATATGATGAAGTATTTCTATTCTCCTTCTCACTCCATATAAGGGCAGTTGTAGGAACTGGTTCTGCACTTAGTTTTGATAAATAAATATGTAAATGTAGTAATAAATTAGCAGACACTCCCTTAAATTATGGGAAACAAAAATCAGTACCTAAGGCAAGCTTACCTTGAAATTTTCCAGGAGACTGGGTCAATTTGCTGTCTTATTTTCAAACCAGCTAATTTCCTTCTCTGGAACATGTATTATCCAATTGATCTTGTTATGTTCATAATAACTTTTGGATTGGATGAAATTTTCGTAATTCATCGTATGCTCTGCACAATCTGACATGTATATCTTTGTGTAGATTTTGAGCCTCCTTCTGATGGAAAAAAGAAGATAGTCATTGCGGTTGGGGCTGTAGCTTTGGTATTATTCCTCATTTTAGGTATTCATTGGTGGAAAGTTTGTTTTGGAGGCAGAATCTCTCAAAAACAAGGTGGTGTAAAACTACCGCACAAACTAAAACTTGAGTATATTTCTTACAGGCATGTTAGAAGCCATATAGAATTTTCAATAGTGTAATTTCAATTATGGTAACAGATAAAGCATGCTTGTTATTGTGTTCCTATAGATATCTTAGATGTGAAAATAGAGAAAAGGGGACAAATAGACAACTGATCTCAAAACAATCCAGTTCTGACAGTTTTTTAGCTCAAAAGAAGTTTTAGATCACCAGAAATTTTAAATCCCCAAATAATCTTGTTTTGATTAAGTTATAAGGAATGCATATCAAATTCAAGATAGAAGATAATTGAAAATTTCATTGTATGGTGTTCCCTACTTTCACTTTAAGCCCAATTAAATTGCCAAGTAAGGAGAAGTCAGAATTGTATAAGAGACTTTAGCTGGAGTGGATTTTAAGAATTTCAAGGACTTCTCTTTTTATTTCTTGTAATTTGTCTTCAATAAAATGAAGTATTACATTTGCATTTCCTTTATCTCATTCTTTCAAATGTATTCTAACTAATAACGAGGCACTCAAAGTACAAAAAAAAAAACAATGTTAGTACTTTGTGAGACACAATTTAACATCTTATCTTTTTCCATTGGACAGAATTGGGGGGATTGGATCTGCAAATTGGTTTATTTACCTTCAGACAAATTAAAGCCGCCACCGACAACTTTAATTCTGCAAACAAGATTGGTGAAGGAGGTTTTGGATCAGTCTACAAGGTATTCTACAGGTCCATTAGTTGTTTGGTTAATTCTTAATTTTCAGTTTGGTCCATGACATATGGACGTAGACCTATGATTGGAGGATCACTTGCACCATGCCAATTCTGGGTACGCTGTTAGATGGAACCATAATTGCGGTGGAGCAACTTTCTTCAAAATCAAATCAAGGAAATCGTGAATTTGTAAATGAAATAGGAATGATATCCGGTTTACAACATCCAAATCTAGTAAGATTATATGGATGTTGCATTGAAGGGAATCAACTGCTGTTGGTATATGAATACATGAAGAACAATTGCCTTGCCTGTGCTTTATTTGGTGGGTTTGTTCTTTGAAATGCATCATAATTGCTATTTCATATAGATAGATCAATATTGACAGAACACTTAACTCTTATTCATTAATAGCTTTGATGAATTCTATTGATTGGGCTATTCTGTTGATTATAGGTCATGAAGAAATCCAATTGAAATTAGATTGGCCTACCAGGCAAAGGATTTGTGTTGGCATAGCAAGAGCTTTGGCTTTCCTGCATGAGGAATCAACACTGAAAATCATTCATAGAGACATCAAGGCAACAAATGTGCTTCTAGATAGGGACCTTCACCCCAAGATCTCTGACTTTGGCCTGGCCAAGCTTGATGAAGAAGGGAACACCCACATTAGCACTAGAATTGCTGGAACTATGTGAGCAACTGATCTCGTCTTTTTTTCTTTCAGTCCTTTATTAATAATGCCTATTTAACTATTGTACAGAGAAGGGTTGATAAATATATTACATTGGATTTTTCCTATCTTCAAATCAATGGCATGAGATAATAGCGAGTAGTTAATCAACTCTGAAATTAGACTGCTGCTCCAATTTAGGCCAGGAGAGGTAAATGATTAAAACCTCTGCAACCAAACAAGTTTCATGTGTAAAATTGTTGGCATCATTATCTGGTAGAAACCTGTGTACATTATGTAATTCAAATGCAAACCTTACTTGATTTGAAGTTATTAGCAAGTCTATGTGAACAATGTTCATGCTTTGTCTGCTAGTTAAATAGAATGATAGTGTAATTTAGGATCCTTGAAGGGTGTTTTACTGCAATAGTCAACTCATAAAGTTATAATTGGTGATGTTACAATTGTGGTAGAGAATTAACTCTTAACATTGTAAAATGCAATCTTTTCGCTTTTAATCATTTTTATCTGCCTTGCAACAAGAAGGTCGCTTATATTTTACAAACTAGTTTCATTTTTATAAAGTATAAAGAATTTTAGCTATATTAATTGCATATATGCAATCCAAATTTTCAATAGAATAGGCTTGATTGGAAATTTGTAGTTAAAATATGATTGATGCTGGGCCTTTTGGACTTAAATCTTACTATTTACTAAATATATAAGATTTTTGTTGGACTTTTTGTACATAAAGTTTATTAGCAAGGTGGAGCCATAAGACAAAGTTTATTGTGCTGAGGATACATGGCACCAGAGTATGCATTACAGGGTTATTTCACCTATAAAGCAGATGTCTATAGTTTCGGAGTTGTTGCATTGGAAATTGTTGCTGGGAAGAACAACATGAAGCTTAGGCCAAATGAAGAATGTATTTGTCTTCTAGACTGGGTAAGACGCTAAATGTCTTTTGCATGCATCATATGAAAACAACAGTGCAAAACTAGGTTACTTGCTTTGGAACTTGTCCATTTAACATGCTCAACGAGCTGTGACCCAAGAGAGACTGAAGTGGCAAGTAAACTGAACTCTAAAACAAGCATCTGACATGGTTTGTGTTAGGCAAGTCCAATGATCATTTACCAAACTTTGTTTGCAAGGTTCTAAATTTTTAGCTGGACACGGCATAGCAGTCATTAGAATAAGATCATCTAGAATTTCAAAGTTGCTAAAATTTGTTGAGAGAGTAGTCTACACCAATGTATGAAAAGAGAACTGGTTCCCAATCCTTTGGAGCTCGATCCCCCTTTTGCCTTCAATATTTGTTGAAAGAAAACCCCCCAAAAGATATGAAGTCACATAAGAAAAGGCTGATGTAATTTGGCAATCCATGAGATGCTAAATAACCTGAGGTCTCACTGTCTGCTGCTGCTCTAATCTTATTTTTATGCGTGTGAAAATAAAAAAGATCAAATTATTATCTATGTGCATTAAAATTATCATCAGTTAGTTATTTCTGCGTGTTTGTGTATTTGTCCGTGTGTGGTGTATGTGGAAAGATTCAAACTGGTGAGGTTTTTGAAATTTAGCCATGGCACAGAAAGAAAAACATTTAACAGAAAATTGTCAAATTGCAAACCATTGTTTAGAAGGTACTCACTGTTAGACCCAATACTCTATGGAAGACATGGTGCATGGTGCAGTGACTGGTTCCATGTAGATCACTTCCATTTTTCTTTCTGGTCTTGTTTGTCTTGAGCATGTCCTGGTTTATGAACTTTTAAATTTTGATCTGAGTGTCTGAATGGAGTTTGATATGGTTTTGTCTGAGGTTCATATTCTTTTGCTGACCTGCTTCTCTACGTTTCTACTATCCTCTTTATGTATGCTCTTTAAGGCATTTGTTTTACCACAAAAAGGAAATTTAATGGAGCTTGTGGATCCAAAGTTGGGAACTGAGTTCAACAAGGAAGAGGCAATAAGGATGATTAAAGTAGCTTTACTCTGCACCAATCCATCCCCGGCACTTGGGCCCACCATGTCCGCCGTAGTGAGTATGCTGAAAAGACAAACCGTTGCACCAGAACTGACCATGGATCCAGGTATTTATAGTGATGACATGAAGTTCAATGCTCTCAGAGGCCAGTATGATCAGATGCAACTTGAGAGCTATAGTACCAGTGAGCCACTCAACAATGAATGGATCTTTCTCACATCTCTCAGGATCTATATCACATTGATTTAGTCATGGTGAGAAAATTTTCTTGTTGATCTGTTGAAAACTATAGCTTCATTCTGGAAATAAAAAGTAATCCTGCTATCGTCATGCAGCATTCGGTTTTTGGAACTCCATTCTGATAAACTTTTGCTTTGCTTCCAGAGCCTGGCATCTACAAGGATGATTTGTTAGGAATAGGGTAAATTAATCTTTTTCTTTGTATTGTTTTGATTGTAGAGCTTTTAAACTCGTGTTGTGGGTACTTTTCAAGTGCTTAATTAATTTAAACTAATTAGAATTTTATGGATTTTTGGAGCATTTAATGTTGCATTAAAAAAGGAAAAAGTGAAATGAGTGTATAAAATTAATTAATTAATTTGAATTACACTTTTATTTTTTTATTTTCTCTTTCCTCATTTTTTTTCCTCTTCATATTTTCCCTCAATTTTTTTAAGAGTGATGGGATAAGACTTGGGTTTTTTAGTAAGTTGCTTTAAGGCTTAAAAAATATTTTCAGACTTATTTGTTTGAACTTATCACTTTCTTAAAATAAAAAAAATGAAAATTTTTAACTTGGTTTTATTTTGTTGTATAAAATAAAATAAACCCAAGTTTATTTTTAAAAATCTTGAATAACTCTTGTTTTCAAAACAAATTAAAGAAGGTCAAGTATAATTTGAACAATAAATGAATTTATCATATAAATTAATAAAGTAATATATAAAAATTCATATATGACTAAAATATATGTATATTTTGTCCATTTTTTGTAACGATTTGCTCTCAAACGTGTTGGAATCGATTTTGATATTATTTATAACAACTCACATCGAATTGTATAGATATAATCTATTTTGAGTTTTTATGACTTAAAAACATGTTTATATAATTAAGAAAAGTCTATATTTTTAAAATATCATAAACTTTCTCTCCGTATTTGATGTGGAATATAATTATTTTTCTCTCTTGTTTCAACCATCACCATATATATCGAATAATATTTAGGTGAATTTGACAACAGTATATGAAATAATATTCAAGGAAATGATTTTAATTAGGAGAAGGAGAGGCTCTCTTTGCTCTTCAAAATGGAGGCTATGCTGGATAATGATTTGGCCCACTGGTTGGTGGGCAATAATTTGTGGGTCCATTGGAGCTTTGGGAAAAGGGAATTGAATGGAATGTTGAAATAAACCCAAATTGATGGATCAATAAAGCTGGTCAATGGGTCACCCACCATTCACATCACAAATCCTTTTCTTAACACAAGCCAAGTGGACTAGTACAGTTGTATGACTAAAAATTGACCAAAAACAAAAAAAAAAGACAAAAAAAAAACATAACTCAGGGTTGCTGTAGGGCTTTGAATAGTCTTTTTCACTTTTGGTGGACGTTCACTAAATAGGCCTAAAAGCAAATTGATTTTGAAAGCAACCATAATTTTGAAAGCATATTGCCTTTTCAAAATAAAAGATATTTTTTACTTTTAAAATAATTTTTTTTATCTAAAAATAGAATATCGCATATAAAAAAAATATAAATTTATTTTATATTTTCAAAAGTTTTGAAATTTGAGATATTAAAAATATTTTAATACTTCAAATTTTTAAATAAAATTAATTTTTTAAAAAAAATATTAGTTGATCATAGCTTTTATATCTTGTATAAAATTTATAACTATTTTTTATTTTAAAAACGAAAAATAAAATGTATGTTAATCAAGCACCTATCCACACTGTTTATTTTTGTGGCAGCTGGAATTCATGGAAAAACTTCGAAAGGCCTGCTTTAAAATGGAAGCATTTTTGTATTCTAACACATGGGAGCCGTGGGATGCATATGTTTGATTAATCCCAGGAAAAGTTTATGAGAAAAAGTCAAGTCATAGGTATGGGTTCCATGTGAGAGAAACGGATCAAAGCAGCTTGCGTAGTCACATGATGGATCTTTCCCGTTTGGCCCTTTCATAGTTGGACCCTGAAAAACATGGTTCCTCATTTGATGTACTCAATAAAGAAGCTGCAAATTGTGGGGCACCATGTGCCTCACAGTTGTCGTTTTCATTATCCATACATCCCTCTTGCAGCTGACGCTCAGAAAAAAAGTATGGGTAAAATAGAATCCATGAATTTCCCCTTCAAACTTGACTTACCAGCTACCCCTTCAACTTAAAACAACCAATGGTGAAGAGCCAGAGCCAGCGTCAGGAGCTTAAGCTTGACTGATTATTGAAGGATGCGGATGCTTAATCTAAACATCCTCAGGTTCTTCTTCAACAAGTGCCTTCTTCTTCTTCTTCTTTTCTCTGTCGTTGTGTTGAGTTGCTTTAGGCCAGCAACATGTGCTCAGCTTCTGCATGCCTCTATACATATTCCATCGATACTCCGTCTTTGTGGAACCAATACATATATGTATGTATAGGGCATACGCTTTTCCATTGGAGCTAATACTTTTGTAGGGTTACAAGTAAGAGAGCTTTTTGGTATATATCTGCTTTTATGATTGTCGTGAAGGAAAAGGTGGGATCTATGTGTGATTGGACCAGTTTTTTCATGAATTTGAGTTGCCATGAAGGAGTTCAGCCCCCTGCTCGGTCTCACATAATTCAAGAAATTTTAATAGTTTGCGAGGAGTGAGAACCATTCACCCGACCACCTCCTTTCCTTTCAGAGTCACTAGTAGCAGAGCCAGCTAATGACGTGAGGGGACAACATCTCAAGAGACAGAAAATAAATTAAAGGCATTTATAATGTAGTTGTAAGAATGGAATTCTTTGTTCATTCGTCCTGGGCATGCATCGTCCACTTTCTCTGAGTTAAGGATGTAAATATTATTATTTATAGAAAAACAAAAAGTTAGAAATTATTAAAAAATTTGAATGAAATAGCTAACATCACCTTTTCTAAGTCTTTGTAGATCTAAACAAACATAAAAGTTACCACGTAAACAAAGAAATCAAACAATATCGATCCCACATAATTCAAGAAATCACTTCCTTTCTTTTCACAGTCATTGGTGATAAAGCTAGTCAACGATGTGATATGACAATATCTCAAGAGATAAAAATAAATGGGAGAATTGTGTTTTGGGCTCAGCTGGGCCCAAAAATTAACAAATGGTCCATATATATTACAGAATTAAGCCCAACACCCAGACAAAGTCTCAAAATTGATAAGAAGGCTATACAATTTATAATATGCCGAAAATGCCCTTTGGTTGGCCAATGTAAAAAAAAAACAAAATCCACGTTGGATTTGCAATTCGTTTTCCCCAAAATTGAGAGGCGTTTTCACATTCCTGAGTGTTTCCCTCGTTCCCGCCCAAAGAATGCCCTAATCCTCTCTTCATCTGGAGTTTGCTGACCATCCGATTAAAAACAAAATCGACGTTGGATTTCCATTTCGTTTTCCCCAAAATTGAGAGGCGTTTTCACATTCCTGAGTGTTCCCTCGTTTCCGCCCAAAGAATGCCCTAATCCTATCTTCATTTGGAGTTTCCCGGCCATTCGATTTTAGGTGTAGACGGTGAAGTTTTTCATCTCTATCAACCCATTGGTGTCGACGATCACCACCGGATTTGGGTTCCGTGGCGAAGTAGTTGATAGTTGAGGTTAGTAGGTTCAGGAATTTCAGTTTATGCTTCATTTCGGCTATCCCGACCATTTCATTTCAGCCCAAATACATTGCCCTAATTTATCTGGTGATTTCAGTGTGCCATTAATCCCCACCATTGGTGTCGTCCTGTGCTGAGCATTGAGGAGGGAGCTTCTCTGACCATAAGGTAAAGTAGTATTTTTTTAAGCTTAAAGCTTAAACCCCGTAACTGGCTCTAAGACATGGCGTGGGTTATGGTGTTTTTAAGACATGACTCACAGTTTGAAATAGTGAGGATCCTCATGGGCTAATTGCATCTGCATGTCGTGGTATCAAAAAAGTTTTTGTTTAGATAATTATGTTTGTGTTCGATTTACATGATTGATAGCCTTGACATGGAAAAATCAC
The DNA here is from genome assembly GCF_004353265.1 of Vitis riparia. NCBI lineage: Eukaryota > Viridiplantae > Streptophyta > Magnoliopsida > Vitales > Vitaceae > Vitis > Vitis riparia. The sequence continues at coordinate 13,910,565 of NC_048444.1, forward strand.
TTCTTTTTATTAAACTGTGATGTCACCATGATTCACTTGTTTCTCCATCAATATGAGAACCCTCGATTGCCATTCATGATAATTGTGATGATGAAGACGACATAAAAATATATTTTGATTTTCCTTGCATTTTACTTGGTTCACTTATGTTTGTTTGGTTTAGCATTGCATATTGAATTGAAAAGTTAGTTTTATAGGTGCAATTTTATTCTAATATATGATAAGTAAATGCAAATAGATTTTCTTGTTGCAACATATTTTTCCTCCTTTCGTTCAAATTATATCATTGAGCATTATATTTACTTCCTCGTGTGGCAGTCTAGTTTAGTACGCTAGTTCGCCTGTTACCTATTTTCGAAAAAAACCCAAGTTCTTTGAACCCTATAGTATGAGATATTGTGGGATACCTAGTATGTGTAGATAGATTATCATTTCGAACTTCATGAAATCTGTAGCTAACATGAATATAAATGTGAAATAAAGAAACAGATCAGTTCAAAGACAGTTTAACGAGCCTTAATTCTATTTTTGAAATCCAAAATTAAGGGAGTCAATACATAAGAAACCAATTAAGGGATTTCTCGTTGAAATCCAGAATGGTTTCCAACAATCATTGTAGTGGCCAAATACCTCTTTCCATGTTTACTATTCACAATTGCTAAATATCAAACGCATGCAACTCAATATTATTTTCAGCATACAATTGAACCAAATTGAAATTAAGTTAAATTTGAAGTTGTCTATTGAGTATGAGCCAAACACTAATGACATTGGCATGATCTGTCCATTTATAAGTCTGAAAAGTAATTGTGATGTTCCTATTGGGATCTAGAGGGTCATAGCAATCTGCAAAAAATAGAGAAAGAGTCAACCAACCAGTTAAAAATAGAATAAGTGAAGTAACATTTGGAAAAGTATATGCATAAATGATGCGTGATAATCTGGACATGGCGACTAGTAATAGTGTGAACTTCAAAGCAAAAGGCCAGATGAGAGAAAATATGAAGGCCATTTTCTGTAATATGCATAATTGTTTGGTCTATAATATGATATTTGTGCTATGTTTGTATAGGTTAATGGACGCAAGTAATAGGATATATTGTTACATTTTCGTGGGTGGCAAACTTGTCCAAAAAAATGATGGGCAATGGGAATACTTGGGTGGAAGAAGCAAAGGTATTCACATATATAAAGGAATGGCATTTGAATTCACCAAAAAATCATAAAGAAATTCGACATTTCCCTTGACGTGATGAAGATGCACTACACGCTGAAGTTCAATCCCAGAGTCATCCAAGATTTAGAAGATGAGGATGATTTGGATAACGTGGTTTCCCACAGTGATGACTTTGCAAATGTATACCTAGTAGACTTACCCTCTGTGGAAGCCATTGAAGCAAATATCCTGAATTCACAGTTGGCATTTCGGTAATGGACTTTAACATCAATGTTTATTTAAAATATTGTGAATATCAATTTTACGCATCACGTAGTCTAATTATGTTAATATATGTCAATGCAGAGATCCACCTATCACGTTCCCGTCCTCTAATGCATCATGCGATCCAATTCCTAAAACTATGATGCTATCAAGAGGTTTTGCGTCGCGTTCTGCAGATACTGAGTACATCCCTTTGGAATCGATTCGTTTTCGTGAGGCAATATTAGGGTCGGGACATACATTTAAAAATGCCGAGGAGTTTCGCAATGCAATTTACCAGATGTCATTAGGTGAAAGGTATGAATACAAGTACAAGAAAATTCCCTTACGCATATGTCTGTCAAGTGTTCGGTTGATGGTTGTCCTTGGAAGATAACAGCTCATGCTGTCGAGGGAAATGTCATCTTGCGAGTTCATACTTACCAAGTGAATCATAATCATATAGCTCAGGATGAGTGTTCATCTAAGGTGAAGGTTTCTTCAAAGAGAGGTGCGGTTGTTGTTGAAGATGTGTTTAGAACCACTCTAGACTATCTTCCCTGTCAAATCTGTAAGGATTTTGAACGCGATCATGGGGTTCAATTGACATATAACCAAGCATGGCACCTTAAAGAGAAGGCAAAAGAGCGCATATATGGAGTACCACGCGACTCTTACACGTTTCTCCCTTGGTTATGCCATAGGCTAAGAGAAATAAACCCGGACACAATTGCGGAGTACACTTCCCAAGAAGGTCACTTCATGCAATTGTTCATTGCCCATGCATTTTCAATTCAAGGGTTCATCATGGGGTGTCGACTTGTATTGGCTATTGATTCTTGCCACCTAAGCGGTCCATATAAGGGAGCTCTTTTGTCTCCCATTGCATATGATGCAGATGATGGAATGTTCCCTCTAGCCCTTGGTGTGGTAAGTTCAGAAAATTATGAGGACTGGTATTGGTTTTTGGATAAATTAAAGGGGGTATTAGATGGTAAAGAAGTTGTTATTATATCAGATAGACATTAGGGAATCTTGCGTAGTGTTTCCGAGTTGTTTGGGACAGGAAATCATGCATATTGTTATCGACATGTGAAGGAAAACTTCTCTAGCTTTTTCAATAAGCAAAACATTTGAGGAAAGAAAGGGAAAGAAGATGCTTTGCTACTTTTGGACAGCATTGTGTATGCTAGGTTGGAAATAGACTACAATGAGGCATTTGAAAAACTTGTGCGCTTCAATGAGAACCTAGCAAAATGGGTTGCAGAAAACAATCCCGAACATTGGGCAATGTCAAAGTTTCTTAAAAAGCGATGGGATAAAATGACAACTAACATTGCAGAGGCGTTCAATGCATGGTTAAGAGAAGAGTGTCACCAAACAATTTATACTTTATTGTTAATGCACATGGATAAACTTGTAGCCATGTTGGACACCCATATGCGTGGTACACAAAAGTGGAAGAGCGTGGTCGGACTGAAAACTGAAGAGAAGTTAATGTCAAATATCATGAGGTCTGGTCCGATTAATGTGCTACCCTATTTGGGAGGGACGTTTAAGGTGTTTACTGGAGAGGTTTATTTGGTTGTCGATATGAATCAACGTACGTGTACTTGCATGACATGGAAAATGTCCGGTTTTCCATGTGCACACGTATGTGTTGTCATCCGCACACTGAGACACGACGTGTATGACTATATTGACCCATGTTTTCATGTCTCCATGCAAGATTTGATTTACTCGAGTCAGTTTCAACCATTACCAACACACAACATGCCGAAACTTTGTGATGATGGGAGTTTGCAAGATTGCGTGGGCAACTCCTTTCCTGCTTTCCAACCCCCTCATGTGAGACGTTCTCCAGGAATACCCCGACAAAGGCACATTGAATCACAGTTTTGTCATAAGAGACCAATTCATTGCTCTCGATGCAATGAAATAGGTCACAACCGCTCTAAATGTAATAATCCGTTGCCGTGACATTTGCATTTTATTTGGTTGTACAATTTCCTCATTTTGTATCATTCCATATATTATGTTGTATGGTATATGGTATGGGGTTGTTGATTCTCGTTTTTATGTATTGCCCTATTTATAGGCACGATGCACTATTTTGGAAATTTTCTTATTTAGAGTTTGCTTTCAGTAACCAACTTAATTGAAAGTGCACTTTGAATGTGGTTTCGTTTTAGTTGTTATTTAATTCCATCTCTGTGTCTACATTATCGAGCATTTCTTATTTGGAGCCTCATTAAGGATGACAATTTCTGTTACATTATTTTACATATTGGGGTGACAAATTTTTTTTCTTCAATAAAGCGAGACTTCCCCTATATTTATTTCCAAGTTGTGAATTAGTCCTCTTATCGCATTATGTTCTTGTTGCACCTATTTCAATGTGCCATCAATTTCTAAGACGTCATAAAAATTGTCTTTCAATTTGTCCTCAATTAGATATACTTGTTACACACGTTGTCCATATGGTTATTATCTAGTAATTTATCTGGTTGCTGGTTGGATAATCGATCATACACGTGTTTGCTTCCAAACTGTAAGCGTTTTCCTAAAATGTCATATTGTTATGTATTTCATTTATTTTTTCCTTACAACTATGATTATGGAACACCATTACCAAATTAATCAAACAGATTAATTGTCGAAATAGTCAATTGACCTTTCCCTTTATTATTAGTTTCTCCAGGTCATCAATAACTGCTATAACACCCATTTCTAGGTGCTCGTTCTTCCAAGGTTGAAGCTTACAACAATCATTTCATTCTTCTATGGCCACTACGGAGGTGATGCATTCTTTCTTGTTTTTAAATATTGATAACTTATTTCGGATACTTCATATTTTGATCAACTTACGACCTATAGTTGTTTTTGATGTTAAAGATTGGATTACATAAACATCCAATCGTAAATTATGAATCCACATGAATATGTTTGTTTGTTCATTCAATTTTATTGCTTTATTCACTACGTTTACGTATTCCTATTGATGTTAATTTTTTCATATATAAAATTCATGTGTAAACTACTACTGACCTCCAACCATTTCAATGCAGTCCACCAGATTGTACACACGTTGTTCATCTTCAAGGTTTCAAAACTATGCAACAGGCTCCCAGCTCAGAAATTGGACGTGGTTCGAGACCTTCAGTTTGGAGGTCTTCTTCACTTAAATTGCAAGGAGATACGGCATAATATCTGTATATGGCTGATTGCCCATTTTAACGTTGGCTTCAGACGCATTGACATTACATCCCATAAAAGGTATGATCTAACAGCTGCTGATGTCGGCCTTGTCTTTGGCCTCCCGATGATTGGACGGATTCTACATATTGCTACTACCCCGTCTAGTCATCCGTTCGGTACCCTCAACACATGTGAGGAGAGACTCCTCAACTTACCTATTGGGGAGGAGTTTCGTAGATGCTTCATTTACTACACTTGTGCGACGCTATTAGCCCCCACCTCAAGGATTGATGGATGCCGAAACTTGTGGCATACCATCCATGAAGATGGTTTCAGAAATGATGTTAATTGGGGCCAATTTGTTGTTGACCAGCTTGTGGAGGATGACAGTGGACCGACAAGTAGTCATGTACGCTAAAACTACTTGTTACTTTACGCATTCAATCCATCTGAATCACATTACAATTTGGTTATCATTGCTATATTGTTAATAACTGCTAATCAATTTTCTTTTAACTAGTTTGAAATTAAATTTGCCTATGCCAATTCGTTAACATGTGACAGGAAATCTTGGAAAAGTACTATGCAGCCGAACGCGCAATAAATTCTTATCAAAAGGGCATTTAGCAGCAGCTTGGCATCATGCGTGGTCTGATCCATAGATTGGATGCTTGAAGAGAAATAAGTGTACATTCCCCTACTGCTGGTCACTCGGGCTATGCAGCGGATGACTTTCCCAAGGCCGCGCATGATTCACCCTCTGCCCGATATGACATGCCATTCCATTGCACCGAAGAAGTACCAGACACTCCTATTCGGCATCCACCTATTATTGGTAACATTTTGGGGCACATTCATTACTGCATTAGTAAATACAAAATATGTCAAATTGTACTGGGTTCAGTTAACTAATCTGTTGATACTCCAAACAAATAGCCGATGACGAAGTAGTCGTCTGTGACCCCTTACCTTTGTGTTCTATGACTGTGGCCCGATCCCATAGCATTGGGAGGCAACGGAGAGTGCGTCGGATGGCTCCCAATCTATTGTCACCATTCATAACGTAGGCACAAACCCGACATTTTGCCATCAAGATGGACCTAAAAGAGGCAGTTGCAACTGTATTTGATGGGGACTTGGACTCAAGGCATGTTATATCATATACTACTCCAATTTCAAGTGTTTCCACATGCAACAAATGGTATTACCCTAACATATATGGTTTTGTTGGCAGCGAGGAGCTTGTTTCAATGCATGACACAAGTTTAACCAGAGGCAACCTCGCGTCTTTCCAAGGAGACTGTTGGATTAGCAATGATGTTAATATTTCAATTTGTCCACTAGTTTGCATTATTTTTAATTTTAATGTGATGTAACATCTTCTCATTAGTCAATCTGAATATTGATTACATTTTAATCATTTCTTCTTTTAGGTCGTGGATGCATTTTGCCGAATGTTGCAATTCGACGATGAATCAAGGACAAAACTATTTCTCTCCCCCTACATAGCTGTAATGAATGCTTTTAATGGCCACTACATCTGAATTTCCCTTGTTCTGATAACATGTCCACACGTTTGCACATGTTTCCATGCATTAAGTACTTTCATCTGATATACAGGAAATGGTGATGCGTTCCAACGCAAAACATTTAACGCACGATGCAATTCTTGCGCGTTTTGATCCATATATGTATGCCTTTGATGGTTCGTATCAAAATGTTACTCAGGTCAGAGTTGCATTCCAATGTTTTATGTTTTTCACTTCTGATCTCCTTGACCCATTATATGTTCTAATCCATTATATGTGGCATCATTGATTACTACTCAAAAAGTGCTATTTTATAGCTTGTAATTAACCCTTTTCAACACTTTTGAGTAGTATTTATTGTCTTTTAACCCAATTAACATGTTAAGGACCCTTGCAATCAATTCTAATCAAATTGTGTTAAGTTTTGGTGTTTTGATAGCTTTTTGATCACCAAAGCAATCCGAGATTGAGGAGAGTTATTTGAAATCCTTGGCAAAGCAATGGGAAGCTCAGAAACATGAAGAACCAAAGCTTTGAAGTCCTTTGCCATAAACAAATCCGGAATGCAAGGAGGGGAAGCAAAGAGAAATCTGTCATGAAGTATTCTTGATGACAGTCATGTCAGCCACTTTTGGAGCACCTTCTGAAGTCTAATTTATGCATACTATATGTCATTTGAAAGCTTAGGAAGTCAACAATCCAATGCTTCAAACCGTGTACGATTTGGAGCTGAAATGAGGAAGTTACAACCTTTGGAAGACAACTGCTCCAAGCTGAAGGAAGGATTCAGCAAAGTGCTGCGAAATCACCCTTTTGTTGCGAAATGATTTCGCAGCCTTTTTGCACAGTGCTATGGATTTCCCCTGAAGTTTCACGACGCGATGGAAGCCAAACACCACAAGATGAAAGCCAACTTCGCAGCGCTGCGGAACCAGCCTTTTGCTGCGAAGTGATTTCGTAGCCCTTTTTGTGCGTCTGCGAAATCTCGCAGACCTCGTTTTCACCTGCGAAATGGTCCTTAGTGCTTCCCGATATTTGTGACCGACACTTTGAGATATTTTTCTTCAGATTTTTGTGTCTAAATTTCCATTTTCTCCTTGTATTCAACCACTCATGTAATTCTTTAGCTAGGAAGTATCCAAGGAAGGGTAAATTACCTTCCTATATAAACTCTCTTGTAAACACAAAAAGAGACTCTCACGGAGCTTCTTCCAGGAGATCCATTATAGATATATCATATATGTAATCGACGAACAGGGCACTTGCTCTGTTTCTTCTTCATATTTTTGTTTTCTTGTTCTTTTTCTTTCTAGCCAATCAAACTCTAAGGATTTTTCCTCAGAGGATGAGAGGCTAGGCTCTTTGTCTCTTGGAGTGAAGAAATCCGGGTAAGTTTTCTCATGCATAAATTGGAAGTTTTGTTGTTTTAGTTTTTAATGAAGAGAAAGTGTGACCCGTTAATGGTTTTTATCTTTTTAGTTAACTTAAAACGTCTTTAAATCACCTGGGCCAACACTTGGTAAGGCAAGTGATCTCCGTCCATGGAGATGCACTAGTTTACCTATTGCGAGCCTCTGGGAGGTGACTTGAAAGTAGGATTTTCTAGAATAGCCAACACTTGGTAAGCTTTTGGACTCCAAGGAGACATCCATTAGTTATCTCTTGCGAGCTTTTGACGGGTAATCCAAGGTTAAAGATCACCTTGAATGACAAGTGATAGGTGAGAGGTATGAGCCATTGCAAGGTGCATCAGTGAGAGAGATTTAGTGTTTGAACCCATTAATGGGAAACATCTGTACAACACCGGTTGGAGAAGGAACTATATGTTAATTCTCTAATGCGAGGAAAAGAAACAAGTGACCGGAACTCCCTTTTTTTATGAGGAATCCGAGCCTAGTGATCTGAAACTCCAAGAAACACTTTTCTTTTCTAAGTAAAATCAGTTACTATTTTTTGTTAGCTTAAAACCAATCCTTTTTCCACCAAAGTTTATGTTTTCTTTTATAGTTAACCTTGAATTGAAAAGGCACCAATTCAGCTTTGAAATATCAGTTGTGAAGTGAAAACCCATCCCAGTGAAAGATCCTAGAGCCACTATGCTATAGTATCTTTGTCTTTGCTACCCTAGTATATGGTGTAATAAGTTATAAATTTTGTTGATTACTCCCTCAATTAAGGAGCACCAGCTGGACACGAATCAGCTGAGACACCAATTAGGCATGAATCAAATGGCGCCGTTGCCGGGGATGGTGCCACTTTGCAGTGATATGATCTTTTGAGAACACTTGTGATCTTCATCACAAGTTTGGTGACTTTTCTTTTCCTTTTACTAACTCTTTTTATTTCTTATTGTTCATATTTTAGTATACCTTTTATTTAGTTTTTAGTTTACCTTAATTTTTTTTTTCTTTGAATTGTTTTTCTTTTGTTTTCTCTGTTTTTAATTCACAAATTGCTAGTTGTGCATGCCATATTGAATACCATAGCAGAGGAAGCCATGAACTTCATGAGTTATGTGGCTGAATTTTCAAGAGAATGGGGTGAACCAAATGCTAGAGATATGGGAAGAATGACGTCTCAACCTAAAGCTAAGGGTGAGATGTATATTTTGAATGACGGCATGGACATGAAGGCAGAGATTGCAGCTATGGAAAGGAGATTGGATGAGCTAGAAATGAGGAACATGCAAGAAGTGCAAGCCATCTCTCAGACACCATTGCAAGCTATGCCTTGTGCCATTTGTCTATCTTATGAGCACTTGGTGAAGGAGTGTCCTACCATTCCAGTGGAGAGGGAAATGTTTGGTGATTGCAACACCTACAATTCCAATTGGAGGGACCATCCAAATTTCTCTTGGAAACCACATCCACCTCAGTATCAGCAACCTGCTCAAGCACCACAACAAGCCTCGAACCTTGAACAAGCTATGGTAAATCTTAGCAAGGTCATTGGAGACTTTGTTGGAGCTCAAAAATCCATCAATGCTCAGCTCAGTCAAAGAATTGACAATGTAGAGAGTTCATTGAACAAAAAGATGGATGAAGTGCAACATGATCTATCTCAAAAGATAGATAATCTCCAAGATTCAATCTCAAGGTTTGCCAACCTCAACACAGTGCAAGAGAAAGAAAACTTTCCTTCTGAACCTTATCAAAATTCCAAGGGCATCCATGAAATGGAGGCTCAAAAGGGAGAATCTTCAATGGTGAAGGAAGTTAAAACGGTTATCACTTTGAGTGGTAAAGAGGTTGATCTGCCCACATGCAAGTTAGAGCATAAGGTAAAGAGTGAAACAGAGAAAGAAAAGAGGGAGGAAATCAAAGGAAAGAGAAAAGGGAAAAGCATAGAGAAAGATGACTATGATCTAAGTATAGATGAAAAATCACAGAGGATAGTCATCAAGGAAGAAATGATGAAACACATGCCTCCACCTTTTCTCCAAGCTTTGTATGGAAAAATCATACAAACCAAGTCTCAAGTGAAGGATGCTAACTTCATATGGGATCCGGGTAAGCTGAGTCAAGATCAAAATTTTTTGATGGACTTAGTCTTTTTAAAGACTAGCTAGTCCATAGCTTTTTGTTTTATTTTTTACTTGTTTTAATTTTGATTTCAATGTTTTAATTTAGATTTAAATGCTTTAATTTTGATTTTAATGCTTTAATTCTACTTTGTTGTGATGTAATATAGGTTTTTGAATGATCTCAAGTGGGAGAAAATGCAAAGGAAGAAATTGGGAAGAAATCGGAGCAAAAACAGAGCAAAAACAGGGGAGAAAAAAAGCTCTGCGAGATTTTGCAGCCAAAGAGGAATTCTCTGCGAAAACGACCATTTGTTGCGAAATCAGTTCGCAACACTTTTGAATCCTCTGCGAAAGTTTTTGCAACTGCGAATCCAAGAATGGCACACGAGTGCCACTTCGCAGCACAGGAGCCCCCATTTCGCCGCTGCGAAGTGGGCTGCGAAGTTCTAAAGAGTGAAAAATCCCAATTCCGCAGCAATAACTCCATTTCGCGGGGTGTTTCGCAGCTGCGAAACCGATTTTTGGCACACGAGTGCCATTTGGAAGCCCTGTATACTCATTTCGCAGCTGCGAAATGGCTGCGAAACCTCCACACCTTAAAATCCTTCAGCGCGCACACCATGAACAGACATGTCACAGCCGCACCCCCATTTCGGAAACTATTGGACACATTTTGATCACTTTCTGAAGTTCATTTCATGCATACCATATATCTTTTGAAATCTTGGGAAGTCAGGAGTCCATAGCTTCAAATAGTGCTCGATTTGGATTTGAAACGGAAAATTTATGGTTGTTTGAAGATGACTGTGCAAACCATGAGCGGAAATGTCGCACCTCCATTTCGCTACTGTTGGACACATTTTTGAAGCACTTCTTGGAGCTCAAATTATGCATACCATATCTCGTTTCAAAGCTTGGGAAGTCAGAAGTCCAGCGCTTCAAATAGTATGTGATTTGGAGGTGAAATCAAGAAGTTATGGCCGTTTGAAGACGAGCGCGCAAAGCTGAGCAGGAATTTTACAGTCGAGACGCCATTTGGAAGGGTGTTTCGCAGCTGCGAAGCCAACTTTTGGCACACGAGTGCCATTCCGCGGTACAGTGACCCCAATTTCGCAGCTGCAAAACGGCTGCGAACCACCAAAGCATGAAAGATCCCATTTCCGCAGAGAAAGCTCCATTTCGCAGAGGATTTCGAAGCTGCAAAACCAACTTTTGGCACACGAGTGCCATTTTTGCAGCACAGTGACCCTTATTTCGCAGCTGCAAAACGGCCGCGAAGCATAAAAACTCCCAATTTCGCAGGATATTTCAAAGCTGCGAAATGGCTGCGAACGTAAAAACTTCCAATTTCGCAGCCAAAGCTCCATTTCGCAGGGCACTTTTGGGCTGCGAAATCACTTTTGAGCTTCGAAATGGTTATAAAATGATCTCCAAGCTGCGAAATGGCTGCGAAATCACCTCCAAGCTTCAAAATGGCTGCGAAATCACTTCCAAGCGTCGAAATGGCCTTCAAATTGTGAAATTGACTTGCAAAATGGATGGAAGTTTGCAAAAACACCTTGCAAAGCCAAGGGAAGTTGCTAAAATGCCAACAAAGCCCCACACACCAGCTGAGTACCCTTTGGAACTCATGAACAACCACCTTTCTCCATTTCAGCCATGGCCAAGACTAGAGGAAAGCCCCGCGCACCCTGAGATCACACACATGAAGCCTCTCACTCCATATCTGACCTTCTTAAACCATCAGAGCCCATAGCTCCAGCTGAGAGCTCCAACTGAGGAGACTATGCCACCTAAGGAGACTACCAAAGCAGAGGTTGAAGTCCTGATCCAACCCACTCAAAAGGCCACCACAGATGCATTAGCTCTATATGACCCTACCATTACTTGATCATCTTTTCATTTTTTGTATTTACATATTAGTATAGATAATTCCATGTTTTGATGTTTTATATTGGATGTATTACTGATGATACATCATACATAGACATCATTTTTGTTTAAACGTGGCATTTTTCTATTTCCTCTACTCACTAACTCTTATGTTTTTTTTTGAAACATGTGGTTTCTCCTATACGACTCAGACTTCATGTCACTAAGGAGGTACCACTTCCTCCCTATTTTTTTTCAATTGTTTTTGTCACATTGAGGACAATGTTCAACTTGGTTGGGGGGAGAGTTGAGGAAGTAAGTATTGCTATTAATGCTAAGTTATTTTGGTAATTTAGTTGCTTTTTGTTTAATTTTTTTTTAAGTTTTTATTCTACTCTCCATGGTTATTAAGGAAAAATTTTCAAAATGAAAAGGGAGAAATTGAATTTTTGTCTTTTTACTTGACTTAGAGTTTGTATTATGCTTACTAAAGTTGATGAATTGTTGAAACATCTATTGAATTCAACCTCAGTTCTTCCACTTTAAGCTATCCACACACCGTGCACACTAGGTTCCGATTATAAGATGAAAAACTATTTCCCTCTTGACTTAGGAAAATTTTAGACTTGGTACCTTTGACCTCATTTAATAGTGTTGGGACACCTTATGAAAGGCCAATGAGCCTTTGAAAAAAAAAAAAGAAAAAAAGAAAAAATGTTTACTTGCCTTGAAACCCGAGCAAGGTCTGAGGGGTATATGGTGAAAATCTTTGAAGCCTGGTGCCCTAAGCCTTAATTGGTTGGGAGTCACCGACCTCAATGCTCGTTATAAGGGTGGATAGGTGGAGTTTAACATACTGTAGGTGCTTGGGTATTAAAATTCATTCTCAAAAGTCCGGGATGAAATCCGAGGAGTTAGTGGTTGAAAAATCCTTAAAGCTTGATGCCCTAAACCTTAATTAGTTGGGAGTCATCGATGGACCCTCGTTACATGGACAATTTAGAAAAGAATGCCTTTAAGCTTTGCACTCCTACAAGAAAAAAAAAATTGTGAAAGAAAAGAGATGCGTTCTTAGCCTATTGGAGGTTGATTAGTTTGCTAAGCTTTGAAAAGAACTAGGTTGAGGGGAGAGATTAGTTTGACATACTATATCCGGAAACTAATAAATAACACAGATTTTTGTGGAAGAGTAAGGTTTGGTCCTTTGGAAGTGGAAATGATTTTAAAGCTTAAATTTACATAATGCCTACTCTTTATGAATTGTGACTAGGCAAATTATTTGATAGCTTCTATTGAAGTTTGAGTTTTATTTCTTTACTGTTCCATGTGAAAGTTAGATCAGTCATGCCACTTAAACATTTTTTGAAGTGATCAGCATGATGTTGTAAATTATGGTACTTTTATTTTATTTTTCTCTCCTTCATTGCTAAGGGACTAGCAATATGTCGGTTGGGGGGGAGTGATTACTACTCAAAAAGTGCTATTTTATAGCTTGTAATTAACCCTTTTCAACACTTTTGAGTAGTAGTTATTGTCTTTAAACCCAATTAACATGTTAAGGACCCTTCATAGCTTTTTGATCACCAAAGCAATCCGAGATTGAGGAAAGTTATTTGAAATCCTTGGCAAAGCAATGGGAAGCTCAGAAACATGAAGAACCAAAGCTTTGAAGTCCTTTGCCATAAACAAATCCGGAATGCAAGGAGGGGAAGCAAAGAGAAATATGTCATGAAGTATTCTTGATGACAGTCATGTCAGCCACTTTTGGAGCACTTTCTAAAGTCCAATTTATGCATGCTATATGTCATTTGAAAGCATAGGAAGTCAACAATCCAATGCTTCAAATCGTGTACGATTTGGAGCTGAAATGAGGAAGTTACAGCCTTTGGAAGACAACTGCTCCAAGTTGAAGGAAGGATTCAGCAAAGTGCTGCGAAATCACCCTTTTGTTGCGAAATGATTTCGCAGCCTTTTTGCACAGTGCTATGGATTTCCCCTGAAGTTTCACGTCAAGTTGGAAGCCGATAGCCACAAGCTGGAAGACCACTTCGCAGCGGTGCGAAATTAACCGTTTGCTGCGAAGAAATTTCGCAGCCCTTTTTGTGCGTCTGCGAAATCTCGCAGACCTCGTTTTCACCTGCGAAATGGTCCTTAGTGCTTCCCGATATTTGTAACCGACACTTGGAGATATTTTTATTCAGATTTTTGTTGTCTAAATCCCCATTTTCTCCTTGTAACCCACCAATTATAGGATTCCTTAGTTATTAAGTTTGGAAAAGGGGTGAATAACCTCAGATATTTTGTTTTGTAATTTTCTTTATATATATCTCTCGAGAGCTTGTTCTTGAAGGGAACGGTGGTTATGACGCATCTTTTGTACAAATTTGCAAGGAAGTAAAATACAGAGCACTTGCTCTGTTTTTCTTATATATTCTTGTTTTCTCATTTTCATTTTCTTGCTAGCCAATCAAACTCTGAGGATTTTTCTCAGAGGATGAGAGGCTAGGCTCTTTGTCTCTTGGAGTGAAGAAAGCCGGGTAAGTTCCCTCATGCATAAATTGGAAGTTTTGTTGTTTTAATTTTTAATGAAGAGAAAGTGTGACCCGTTAATGGTTTTTTTCTTTTTAGTTAACTTAAAACGCCTTTAAATCACCTGGGCCAACACTTGGTAAGGCAAGTGATCTCCATCCATGGAGATGCACTAGTTTACCCCTTGCGAGCCTCTGGGAGGTGACTTGAAGGTAGGATTTTCTAGAATTGCCAACACTTGGTAAGCTTTTGGACTCCAAGGAGACATCCATTAGTTATCTCTTGCGAGCTTTTGACGGGTAATCCAAGGTTAAAGATCACCTTGAATGGCAAGTGCTAGGTGAGAGGTATGAGCCATTGCAAGGTGCATCAGTGAGAGGGATTTAGTGTTTGAACCCATTAATGGGAAGCATCTGTACAACACCGGTTGGAGAAGGAACTATATGTTAATTCTCTAATGCGAGAAAAAGAAACAAGTGATCGGAACTCTCCTTTTTGTATGAGGAATCTGAGCCTAGTGATCTGAAACTCCAAGAAACACTTTTCTTTGTAAGTAAAATTAGTTACTATTTTTGGTTAGCTTAAAACCAACCTTTTCCACCAAAGATTATGTTTTCTTTTAAAGCTAACCTTGAAATGAAAAGGCACCAATTCAGCTTTGAATTAATATCATTTGTGAAGTGAAAACCCATCCCAGTGAACGATCCTAGAGCCACTATGCTATAGTAGCTTTTTCTTTGCTACCCTAGTATATGGTGTAATAGGTTATAAATTTTGTTGATTAATCCCTCAATCAAGGAGCACCAGTTGGACACGAATCAGCTGAAACACCAATTAGGCATGAATCAATCATGCAGGTCTACTTACCGGTCCTTTTCAAAATCCATTGGACACTTTATGTCTATGACTTGCATAACAAACGAATCCAGCTCTTGGATTCTCGGCCTGGAAGAAAAAGGAGTTGTATGAGTGGAATACAACAAAATTTGGTAAGGTACCTTCTACTCCCCCGATATTTGTTGCATTGTACATCATATTGTAAGTTTGAATGTCAATTACTTTGCTTGTTTAAGGCCAAGGTTGTTCTATTGCTTGTTGCCAACAAGAAAGAAATGGTTGCTGTAGACTTGAACATGTACAGTTTTGTCATGCCAGACGTACCATGCCAACCAAATGAGTTAGTGTTTACCACAATTAAGTTTAATTTGATTTCATAGCATTTTCCAAATATTATACTTCCCATGTCACGCATATTAAGTTCTTACACATTACTCTTTGTGTTAGCAATGACTGCGGCGTTTTTATTATGAAATTCATGGCCAATTGGTCCAATGGGGGACTCTCCAAATCCATCGATGTGGTATGTACATATAGGCTTTCGCTATGCCATCATTTATATAAAAATTGCATAGCATCGGCAACTTATTTAACCTTTCCTTATATGTATTTTAAACATGAATGAGTGCAGGCCAAGATTAAGAAGTATAGATTGAAGCTACTGGGCAGATTATTGCTTTCATCACATAATGCACATCGGCATCGATTTATGGCAGTTTGAGTTACACTTTTCAATAGGATGTGACGAGGATTTTTAAAGATGATTGTACATTATACAGGAAAAACCAACTCCTGACATTGTATTGCAAATATTATGGCTTATATATTTAATGAAGGTTCTGATGAAGTCGCATTTTCCCTCACTCTCTCAAAACATCTAATAAAAGGCACCACCATTACAAACTATAAAAAACCTATGCATCAACTCTCTCGTACATAGCGTTCACAATTTATTCAGTACAGTGAAGGTGTATATATGGCGACCCCACGAACCGTCCAATGACCTTGCTTTAACCATTTAATTGCATTCCCCTTCTAACAAAACATACCAATATTTGACAAATAAAAAACAACTGGTCGAGTGCAGGTTTTGGATGAGAGATCATGCAAAACAACCGGTTTTGCACATTCCATGACCGGTCGATACTTTGCTTCATCCGTGGATCAACCGGTCGAACCATTATTTCAGCCGACCGAACACATGGTACTGGATGAGAGAGAATGCAAAATGACACCCTCGTCCGGAGATAGACCGGTCGACCACATTCGGTCGACCGGTTCCTGGAGTATTCAACATGCTACTGGATGAGAGAGGGTGAATTTTGGCGCTACATCCGTCTTGCGACCGGTCGACTATATACGGTCGACCGGTTCCACTAAACTGTTGAGGAGGATTTTGATTTTGAAATCATTAAAAACATTTCACTTTCTTTTTTTTTTATCAAAATAACATCAAATAGTTTGTTATTTTGAAAATTATCTTAAACTTTAAATTGATTTATCTAAAACAGTGATTTTTTTTTATTTTTAAATAAGCAATAAGTAGTCCCTACCAATCTCATTAAACTCAAATAAATCACAATCAATTTGAAAATATTTCAGAAAAAAAAAAAGAAAAAAGAAAAAGGGCCTTGTTGATAGCTTGAAACTTTGCCATTGAATGCGAGGTATTTCAATGTGTGTTGGGTCTCTTGGAGGTTTTGCAATTCTCAATAGCTTGAAATATTACTTATTACCATTTTTCCACATGATACTAAGAAATGAGACAATTTTGTTCACTCTGCAAGAAGAGAAACATATCTCTCTGATAAAGTTCTATTTTGCCATTTAGGAGTTAGACTAGAATGATCCTTTAGCATATTCATTTCTTCTCTCGATTTTTCTTGCTACAAGTTTATGGAGAATGCCTGACACTACTAAAGGAATCTATTTCCTTTTATTATAATACACTTTCTTCTAGCTCAATGTCATCAATGAGTTAATCACATAGTCATGCTTACTGCTTAGAAAAGCCTTAAACCCCATAGTACAGAAGTAACAGAACCCTTGCTCCATAGAAGTATATTACATAGGTTGTGTGAGTCATCCAAAGCATCTACGGCTTGACAGTCCTTTAATTAAATGTGAGCATCTTTGTCAGTTGAATCCAATGAAATGACATAAGACTAGAAAAATATTTGAGCTGTATCTAGAAAAAGAATTAGTTATAGGTAGATCCTTCAAGGGATCATGATCCTCACGGCCCCATCTCTATTCATTGGGATTACATGAGAATAACGCTGGTTAGTTAATGCTATGTTTGGTTCCAGGACAGTAATAAAGAAAGGGGAAAAAAATGGTTTTTTTGTATTTGGTTTATTATGAAAAATAAACTTACAGATTTTCAAATTATTTAATCTTTATATAAAAGAGGACAAATAAGTTAAATGAATTTGAAAATACACGTAAAAATAATTTATTAACTTTAAATCTATTTTCTATTTTCTATTTTCTTTCACTTTTTTTTCCTCTCTAGTTTCTTTTCTTTGCATTTTCCTTCAAAATTTCCAAGAGCCAAACTTTATTTACTTATTAACATCAAATGGTAATAAGTAAATAAAGTTCTTAAAATGTCCAATAACGGGGAAGGATATGAAAAATAATGGGTGGATATCAAATGTGACAAATTTATTTATTTTTTTGCTTAGTATTAAACTAAAAATAAAAAATATAATTTTGAAATATTGGTAGTCTTATATAAAATAAAATGTGTTATGGTATTTTTAGATTGAAAAAGTGAAAAAGAAAATTGATCAATGAATAAGACTTGTTTCATTTGGGATTTGTTTTCCAACTAATTTTTTTTTTTAAAGAAACTTACTTATATTTGGAGGAGAGATAATAATAATTCAAAACTAGTTTTGATATATAGATTTTTAGTGTTTATTAGGTTAGTTTTTTGAGTTTTAAATTATTTAAAAAAAATGTTTAGATTCATTGATATATTCAATATATTGAAAGTGTGTTTTACAATGATTTTAAGAAATTTTTTTAGTTTTTTAATACTAAAAATATTTAGAAAAACATTATATTCAAAGAAGAAATTAGTAGAGTCATTCTCAATCAATTTTGGTGTTAATCGAGTTAATTTTTTAGTCTAGATTATTTTAGACAAATAATAAAAGTCATTAATGAATCCAACTTATTAATAGTGCATTTGAAAGTGTTTCAAAATCATTTATCAAATGTTTCTCTAAATATCGATATAAACGTTTTTTAAATTTTTTGAAAGTGTTTTTAAAATTTTATTAATTACTTGATTTTTTTTCTTCCAAAAACGCTTTTTTTTATATTAGAAATATTCTTTTAATGAACTGCCAAACAAAATCTTAGAATTTGTTTGTTTAGTAAGAAATCTATGAAAATATAGTTATATGTAAAAATAAAAAAAAATAAAAATACCGTCATTGGAAACCAATTTTTGTGCAAGAATTTGTGCTAATTGAGTCAATTTTAATTTTATAAATTACTAAACTTATCAACAAATTTAGCTAATTTCATTTTATTCCTAAAAAGAGTTGAAAATGAGTTTTAGTTGTTTATCAAAACTATTAGAGGGCAACTAAATAAGTTTATTTTAAAAATAAATTTTTACTTTCAAAACAAGAAAACTGTTTTTTAATTATATAGGTGATGTCAATTTATTTTTTAGTTGAATAGAAAAAGTTAATTATAACTTAATAAAAAAATTAAAATATTTGGTTCTCTCCATTCAAAGCACCATCTAAGTTATTAGACTTTTTCTTTTTATACCCAATCAGAAATTACCTAAACATATTATTAAATTAAAAAAATTTATTAATTCTAACACATGCAAAAGAGTGATAGTGTTTATTAATATTGTTTTGTTTTATAAAAAAGTATATACAAATTAAGTAATATTATTTTCTATAATTATATTACATTTTGATTTTTTAAATAAAACTAAGAATTATTTAAATTTAAACAAAAAAAATCCAAACACAAAGGAATTAAACAGGTTTCCTAAATGTAGTTTTTTTTTTTTGTTTTTTTTTTCGAATGAAATGAAATTAAAAAAAAAAATGAATGCATTATATTAAAAAGTGCAAAACACCCTGGAACATGTTACTGAGTCAACAAGTTCATATCCGGTCGGCCAGGGTGACGTTTAAAAAACCCTCCCGCGGTTAATTTCTTCAGTGTTATCCTCTGCCAGTCGAAGGGATCCGCCGATTGAGCTTCCACACACCCACTTTCGACGCCCTTCTAGCCGTTGCAAGCCTTCGGAGTGAGTTTTAAGGGGTGCGGGTTCACATTTCGGACCTAGGGCGTGAGGTTTGGCAGTGGTCCTCCGTCATCGCGCGTCACAGGCGGTTTGTCTTCTCTTCCCGCGCACCACGACTCTTTCATTGGCCTTATTTTGACATAGGTGTGGCCCTTTGTTCCTGTAGCACAGTGCTCCCTTCTATTGTAGTGTTTCATGGCGCCTAGGAGAGACAGGGGTGCCTCGAAGGCACAGGGCAAGCGCCCTGCTCAGGCTTCTCAGGACGGTCAGGCAGAGGCTCGCCGAAAGGCGAGGTTCGACACCGGCCTTTTCACTTCGGTCGACGAATACCAGAGGTACAAGCAGCATTTCGTCCAGAGGAAGGTGGTTGCAGGGAGAAATATTAATTTCGCCCATCTACAGCATTTTGGGTTTGAGAGCCTCTTTGCACGCATGGGGTGGATGCCCTTAGTGACTATTTCAGAGCCCATTTTTCCAACATTAGTCAGGGCATTCTATTCACGAGTGACATATGGACATGGAGGACCGGTCACTTCGACCGTTAGAGGGGTTCAGATCCATCTGGACCCGGAAAGCATCTGCCGCATTTTGGACATTCCTCCTGGTGGACTCCGAGTATATGATGCCAAGGCCTGGCCGACGGTGCTGGGTTTCGATCTGAGAGAGGCGATTCAGAGGATGTGCGGCCTTGCAGATGCCCCGGGGTTGGGCAAACCATCGGCACATAGCTTAACAGTGACTTGTCGAGTCCTTCACCACATGATAGCGTACATCCTCCTACCACGTGGCGGTCATCGAGATGAGGTTTCCTATCTGGAGGCATTCCTAATTGATTCGATTATGACGAGGAGACGTATTGACGTCGGGTATGTCATGATGATGCACATGATGGCATGCTACGAGAGGCCCAAACGCATTCTCCCATACGGCCACTTCATGACACGAGTGTTCAAGGATGCGGGGGTGGATTTGAGCAAGGAGCAGGAGGTCGAGGCGCCCAGCAGTTATGACACATATGATGAGCAGTCGATGGCGCGGATGAAGTTGGAGAAGGCCCCAGATGGGTCATGGATTAGGAGGGCAGACCGACCAGTACCATAGCCACAGGCAGAGGGGGATGTGCATCCTGCAGTAGACGAAGAGGAGGAGATTCGGGAGATGGAGGGTGGGGTACACCCTCAGACTGATTTTGACCATAGAGAGCCTGAGTTTGATATCCCTCCACGCCAGTCTCAGGGTGGCGACTTTGACCCGACTATTTCAGAGCCCATGATGACTGAGACGGGTTACACAGCGGGACCATTTGGTCATCCATCATGTACTGAGCCTCATTACACCCATACATCACCTGACCAGGCTCCTGACGCCCTTGAGCATGCGCCTTGGATGGATTTGTCTGCGCAGATTAGCTCACTTGGGACTCGTATTGAGGAGCGCATGGATCAACAACAGGTTACGCATGAGTATATCCTACAGAGGCTTGATCGCCAAGAGCGTCAGCATGAGAAGTTGATGGCGTACCTCCGCGCCGTGTTCCCACCGCCACCCCATGCACCTTGATTGCATTGAGACCACATTGTTATTTTGTTTGTGTTGCAAAACTGGGACATATATATTTTGTATTAGCATACGTATATTCAAAGTAGTGTCATATTGCATGCAAATGTTTTTTATTTCGTTTTAATTTGGATTCAATATATATATATATATATTATGCTATTTAGTTTATTATATGTTGTTTAGTAATATTTACAAGATGGCCAAGTCATCTCATCCATATTAGGAGGTACTGAACTTTAACCTTAGGCAAATTACCTAAGTCAATGATTTAGCAATGAACAACTCATCAACTTGGAAGGACTTAGACCTTTTATGCAATTTATCATGCACCCAAATGTGCAATGTAAGTGAAGTAGACTTGAATGTTCAAAATACTTAAGACACGTAAATATAATAGTAAAGGGTTACCAAAATATAATTTATTAGTTGAAGTTAGTTTTGATTTTAAATTATGTATTAAGTTATTTTACCAAATATACTTAATTTAATGAATGACATAAATTAAACTTTTTATCCTTAATATTATTCCAGAACCAAACATAGTCTGAGGGATAATCATTTTCTTTAGAGGACAATAATTCATTATGTGAACCCACATCACACGGAGAAAATAATTCTACTTTTCCTCTCTTTTTATTTTCTTTCCTCAACTTTTTTACTCAAATCTTTTAAAACAAAACATAGCCTGAGAAAATGGAATGAATTGATCACTTGGTTAGAACTAGGATGATGACTCATAACCAAAAATTCTAATCCCACATTACCAATATTAGTCATTTCATTGCATTGTTTAACAAGTTGCTTTTCTTAGAACATCCAATATAAGAAAAAATATTTCATTCTCTCATGAAATGTGAGTTCTCAAAATTTTTGAATTAATAACTATTAAAAAAATTAACAAATTTGCATATTTTGGAAATCTTTTATTAGTGAGTTGGCATACTTGGATTAAATTCATAAATGTGTACTAGTGGTTGAAGTAGTTGCTGACTTCCAAAAAACAAGTTTTGATATATTTCCTAATCAGAGGAAAAATCAAATGAAGGCTTAAAGAGGAAAAATATAATCAAATTAATTAAATTGACAATGGAATTAAATTAATTATGAGCTACCTGTAGATGGTCGACCGGGGATGGATCCGGTCGACCGGTTACCATAGACCGGTCGACATCCGGTCAGAAAGGGACAAACTGGTTGACCGGTTAGCATAGACCGGTCGACCGGTTATCTTATTACTCTTTAATTAGTAATTGCTTTATTACATATTCATAATTAAAAATATGGGCTATGAAAATATCTTAACAAACATGATTAATGTATTTAATGACTTAATAAAATTAGCAAGTAAAGAAATTCTTCAGCAAACTTGGAGAACGACATGAAATGAGAATGAACCATTATTTGTCCAACAACCAATATAAACGGAGGAAAAACAAAATTTAAAAACAAGAAACATGTGCTGATAAACTGCGAATTAACCAAAATTTAAGTTCAATACATTGGAATTTTAATTGGAATGAAATGCATAATTACATGTCCCAAAACGTATATGATACTATTTGATGAAAATAGTTACAATGTAAAAACTTAAAAGAAGGTTGGTATCTTATTATCCAACTCTTAACATAGATTGGCTTCCTATAAAATAAACTATCTTAATCATCTAGACTTCTCTGTTTTTCTCTTCTCAGCTTTCATCTGATGTTAAGCCTCTTATTTTGAAGTATTTGTATTAATCATGACAAAGTTCCCACTTCAAGAATCAACCCACCTGCACACATAAAGGGAAAAACAATTAGTTCAAGGATAAAAGATCATTTATTTGCTTCATCTAAAAACGAAAAGGAAAAGGTGTAATTCGACACCCTCATGTACTCGTTTAAGTTCTCCTATTATCCGTCACTCCATACTGTGCACATAATTTTCCATTGATGCAGAGTCATAAATCCGTCTTACAAACAAAAGAAGCCAACATACTCATAATTTAAGAATATTGGAAGGATGAAAATTAAGAGAAAATAAACCTCTAAAGCCATAAAATGTGAATTAACTATCTGATTTTGCATGAAGCTGTTGAATTAGATACCTCAAAGATATTTGTCCTCACATCAACATCAAATGAGAGTTTTTCATAAAGGCAACAAACTGGCCTATTGAAATTATGTGTTGTTACCCAAGATAACAAGGTGAATAGAGGGAGACAGAAATTGTTTGTCATAACACTTACCAACAATAAGTAAACACCACCATCAACGAATTTTTAAAAAAAAAAATGTTGAAATCGTTCAATGTAGGTAGGGTTGTACACACTTGTACAGTTATCACTTTTGGGTTGTACACTTAGTGTAAATGACTTGTACAGTTATGTAATCCACCAAAGGGACGACCGAACAAGTGCATATGGGTGGGGCAACAATGTTTCCATTATCGTGGATAAGGGAAAAGGAGGAAAAACTTAACCCTCATTTCGGTTCCTACGCCTAAGTAATGTGGGGGAGCTAAAACAATGAACTAACATTGTACAAATAAAATAATATACGTGGAAGGAGTGTGTTGTCAACCGATATGTGTGAGGAATGTGCACGACGAGTGGAAAATGTTGATGACTAAGTGCTTTAAAATCACTTGAAATACCTTAAGATACACACCCTTGTACACCCTTGTACATTTAGTACATTGCCATTGTACACTTGGTGTAAAGACCTTGTACAATTGGAGCAATTCCACTTAAATACAACTGAAAGAGTGCATATGGGCGGGTTAACCACATTCCAAAGAAATGGCTGAGTGAAAAAGAGGAAAATGAAACCCAATTTAGGTTCCTATGCAACATAAGTGTGCTACCACAAGGCATTTGAATGTGTACGAGGGAAATGAGGAATGACTGTGATGGATGTCCCCCTAGTAAAAAGAAGAAGGAAATGAGCAACGATTTTTTTCAAAAAAAGTTGAAATCCTTCAATATAGGTAGGGTTGTACACACTTGTATAGTTAACACATTTGGATTGTACAGTTAGTGTAAATGGCTTGTACAGTTATGCAATCCACCAAAGGGACGACCGAACAAGTGCATATGGGTGGGGCAACAATGTTTCCATTCTCATGGATGAGGGGAAATGAGGAAAAATGAACCCTCATAAGCATAAGTAATGTAGGGGAGATAAAACAATGAATTAACATGGTAGATATCAAATAAAATGCATGCAATGAGTATGTTGTCAACCAATAAGTGTGAGGGATGTCCCCCACGATTGGAAAAAGTAAATGAGCAAGTTCTTAAAAATCACTCGAAATCCCTTAAGATACACACCCTTGTACACCCTTGTACAGTTGGTGTACATGCCTTGTATAGTTGGTGTAAATGCGTTGTACAATTGCAGGGATTCGACCTACCTACAACTTAAAGAGTACATATGGCCGGGTTAACCACATCCCAATGTCATGGCTGACTGAAAAGGGGGAAAACACCTTCCTCTCCAGTCATTAGCACATGGTAAGATTTCACTGAAAATTCCCTCTTATTACAGCCTTACATCTCAAAATATCTCATCTTCCTGTATGAAATAAAGATGTTAATAGCTTCCAAAGTATCCCTTGCCAAACCTAACGCCCTGGACATCACTCACAAACATCAAATTTCAAAAAGCCCCACCTCTCAAAAAGCCCTGATAACTTAACCAAAACCTCTCTGTCCACAGCAATGGAAAACAACTCAGGAAATCTGACATGTAGCAACAACTCCCCACACCATATATCATGACAAAACCTAACTCTTCGCCAATCACCCAAAGAGAAGGAAATGAACCTCATGAACTCATCCCACCCCTGATTGATGCTCTTCCATGAATCTTTACCATTGAGAGCTCCTCACTAAGTCAATAATATGGTGGACTAGACAGAAAATTAAACCACGGAAAGAAATAAAATCCAATAATGCATGATTTGCATAATTTCAAATCTATTACTCAACAAACCATAAGCATTGGTAATATTTTCCTCTTTGCCTATCTAAAAAAAAATGATAAAGGACGAGAAGGGGTTTCATGTATATGTGTGCCTGTTTGTTTTTTGACAAATAAAGGTAAGTGTATATTTTTTATATTCCAGTTTCAGATTCATTAAGACTTTGTTTGGATCATGGAAAGTGCTATGGGAAAGGAAAAAAAATAGTCTGGTTTTCCATAGAAAATTGATGAAAATTGAAATATAATGAAAATTATTTAAGAACTTATACATTCTTAAATTCTTTATTCTCTATAGAAAAGAAGAATAATATTGGAAAAGTATGCTAGAGAAGTTTAAGCTTTTTTTTCTTCCTTTTCCATTTTTTCTCCCAATTGAGTTTCCCTGCTACTTTTCGCGATCTAAATTGAACCTAAACGACTAAAAACAATAAAAGTAAAAATAAACTACACCCTAATCAGATTTCAGTATCACTTTATGGAAAATCAACCAACTATAGTAAATGAATTGTGAGAACAGAAACTTTTACAGATAAGAAGACAAACTGTGTCCAAAGTTTCAAAAGCCTTCTTGGAGCTTGCCATTACCAAAGGATGTAAAGATGTAAAAGGTGAGAATATATCCTCTTTTGCTTCTGTGGGGGAGTTCCTATAAGCGGTTTCAAACTCATGCAGAGTGCTAAATGCTCTCTGCAAATTCCCCAATGCTGCATCGGCATATATTTTTGCAAGATAAGATTCTGGTTGAGGTGCCTTCTTTTGATGCAATGATCGTCGTAGGATCACCCATGATGCATCTAGAAGAGTAGAACTGTAAGTCCTACCAGCAGTTCCAAGTGCTGATACAACAAGCCCCTCATCCACAGAGAGTAGAACAGGACCCCTTGCATTCTCACCCCGAGCAATCCATCTGGCCATGAATTCCAGGGCATAAAAAGCTAACTTGCTATTATCCTCTTGCATTGCAATATCTGCAATGAAGATGCACATGTTCTAGGAGGGAGAAAGAGCTTTATTCTGATCCATTGTCTGGTACACACTCCAGAGAAGCGAGGTCAAAAACAGAAACATAACTAGAAAGTGTTCCTCCTAACACAGATGATCTAGAAAAAAATTCTAATTAGTCATGTACCTTGCACCTCTCTATAATAGACACCAAAGCATCCAGCCTGCCTTTGTTAACACAACTTCTCACACACTCAGCAAAAACCCTCATTGATAACATATAACCAGATTTCAAAGTCAAATCAACATATCTCAAGGCAGCATCAATCTGGTCTGTCAAAAACAGCATACCAACAACCAATTCATATGACTCATCATCAGGCATAGATTCCTTTCCTGTTTACAACATCCTGATATAAATAAAGTAAAGATCCATCCATAAAAAATAATTGTAGAGCGGGCTCCCTGAGGCGGGGTTGGGAGGAAGTGGAGTGGGAGATGGCGGGGGAAGGCTGGGCTCGGCGAGTTGGGCTTCCTGGGAGAGGAATGTGAAGGTGGAAATGGAAGCTTTAAAGGGATTGTTGTGGTGGTTTAGGGTTTTGAGGAGGGTTTTACGGGCTCTGGAGAGGATCGCCATTTGGGACGCCATTGATAAGCTCCACTCAGTTCAGAGGTTTCATCGAGAGTACTGACAGAAGCGAAGGTGACATGGCATTTCACATTTAACACAATTCTCCCTTTTAATTTACAGCAATCTGACTTGGAAATTAGAAGGGTATATAGGTCACTCAATATCTCATAGCCTTTCTATTAATTCTGTAACATATATGGACCATTTGTTAATTTTTAGGCCCAACTGGGCCCAAAACACAATTCTCCCAAAATAAATTAATGACATTTATAATTTAGTTGTAAGAATGGAATTCTTCGTGTATTCTTGAGGAAGGGTTAAAATCCAAGACATTATTTTTGAAAAAAAAATAATTAGGGGCACCTCATGGTCTACTTTTTCTAAGGTGGTGTTTATTTTTTTGACTTTTTACTGAAAGCAATTTATTTTCAGAATTTAGGTTATTTATTTTTTTACTCTTTTATGACTTATTATAAATTTTTTACTAAATAGAAAAAACCAAAATATGTAGTTTTTTCTATTTAGAAAAATAACAGATTGATTTTTTTTTAATACTTAATAGAAATAAAATACTACAAAAATAAACAACCTAATATTTAACACTATTAAGTACTAAGGTTCTATTTAGAATTAAGTAAAAAAAACAAACACCATCTAAATCAAGGATCAAAATTTGCCATGTGGGCCTCGCCCATGCGCTTTTTATATGGAGAAAAAAAATGTTTTTTGGGTCTTATAAACGCGGTTTATATGATACACTTAGCCTTTTTTTTTTTTTTTTTTAAAGTTTTTTCTGATTAGTGATCTCATAAAGTTTAATTTATTGCAGGACCGACCTTTAACCCAAGAATTACGGTTCGTAGGTGTTGCGAAGTAAATTGATATGTGCATACACGTGCCAGTAGTGGCAACAAGATGGAAAGTGATAGTGGGCCTAGTGGCAAGATGGAAGACTTGGTCTAATTTGCTTGTTCAGTCATTAATTGTTGAGTCAGTTATTGAATACGTCTTGGTAGTAGAGTGGGTGCTATTCTGTTGCCTATTCTGCAGCATTTCCTTTTTTTCAGCTTTGTTGTTATTTTCTCTTCCATGTGTTGCTATACATATAGCGTGAATGAATTGAATAAAAGGGGTAGCTTTTATCTCCAACAGTTCCCTCTCTGTCTTATTCCTTTCTGTCCTTAACCCCAAATTCCTTCATATCATTGGTATCAAATGATATGTGCATACACGTGCCAGTAGTGGCAACAAGATGGAAAGTGATAGTGGGCCTAGTGGCAAGATGGAAGACTTGGTCTAATTTGCTTGTTCAGTCATTAATTGTTGAGTCAGTTATTGAATACGTCTTGGTAGTAGAGTGGGTGCTATTCTGTTGCCTATTCTGCAGCATTTCCTTTTTTTCAGGTTTGTTGTTATTTTCTCTTCCATGTGTTGCTATACATATAGCGTGAATGAATTGAATAAAAGGGGTAGCTTTTATCTCCAACAGTTCCCTCTTTGTCTTATTCCTTTCTGTCCTTAACCCCAAATTCCTTCATATCATTGGTATCAGAGCCAGGTCCGACCATGGACACTCGCAGCAAAACGAATGCAGAATTCCGCAACGATGTTAACGAAATCTTAGCACGACACGATACCAGTTTCGACCAGGTGAATGCAGTCTTACAGGAAGTGTTAACTGAGCTTCAAGCTCTTAGAGCCTCCCATAACCAAAACAGTAGCCCACATGATGACTCCTCACACCCACATACTTCTCGTTTTAACATTATCAGTGACCACCCTCATCAACACCTCAAGTTGTCCTTCCCAAAATTTAACGGTGACGACCCAACTGGTTGGATTTACAAGGCAGAACAGTACTTTGATTTCAAGAACATTGCACCAGAACAACAAGTTCATCTGGCCTCCTTCCATTTAGAAGGCATCGCCCTGCAATGGCACAGATGGTTGACGAAATTCCGTGGACCACTCACATGGGATGAGTTCACCAAGGCTGTTCAACTTCGATTTGGTCCAACCGACTACGAAGACCCGTCAGAAGCTCTGACTCGTCTTAAACAAACCACATCAGTAGCAGCTTATCAAGAAGCTTTTGAAAAGCTTTCCCACCGAGTTGATGGCCTGCCCGAAAATTTTCTCATCGGTTGTTTTATTGCAGGACTTCGAGATGAAATTCGCATAGATGTAAAAATTAAACAACCGCGAACCTTGGCAGATACAATAGGAGTTGCTAGGCTGATTGAAGAACGCAACCAACTGCAGAGGAAGCCAAACCCGCAAACTCGTTTCCAACCAGCCTCATTGACACCAAAGGCCTCACCCAACCCCACAGCTGGTGTGCTAGGACCTCCACCAACCCAGCGTATGAACCAGAGTTCGAATGCTCAACTAGCAACATTCCGCCGAATCACCAATCAAGAGGCACGCGAACGACGAGAGAAGGGATTATGTTATTACTGTGACGAGAAGTTCGTTGCTGGCCATCGTTGCGAACGACCTCAATTATTCATGATCGAGGATTTCCCTCATATGAACACTGAGGATGTCGAAGGCGCTCACCCGGAACAAGAACATCATGAAGTTATACCAGAAATTTCTTTTCATGCAATTGCAGGAACTGAACACCCACAAACCATACGGGTTCTGGGCAAACTGAAAAACAAGAATGTGATGGTGCTAATAGATGGTGGTAGTACGCACAACTTCATTGATCATGCCATAGTCTCAAGGTTTGGGTTACCAGTGATCCGGGATAAGAAATTCGAAGTCATGGTTGCTAACCGTGAGAAGATAGAATGTACTGGACAATGTCGCGGTCTCACCCTCACCATTCAAGGATATTCCGTCACCGCCGACTACTACATTCTTCCAGTCGCGGCATGCCAATTGGTCTTAGGAATACAATGGCTCGAAACTCTCGGACCCATCGAGATGGACTACAAGCAGCTCACCATGAACTTCAAGGTAGAAGGGACCCCCCAGACCTTCCAAGGATTGAGACGAACCAGCATCGAAGCTTTGTCTGACAAGGAATCCAATGGGTTACAAGGCACTGGATTATTTTTCCAAATAATTCCTTCCACCACCGCCAGCAGCCAACCAAAGTCCTACCCACCTGAGATAGGCCAACTACTAGCAAAATTCTCCCATGTATTTGAATCACCCACCAGTTTGCCTCCAAGGCGGCCACATGACCACCAGATCCCATTGCAGCCGAGCGCAGGACCAGTGAGTGTGAGGCCATATCGATACCCTTATTACCAGAAAACTGAGATAGAGAAGATGGTAAAAGAGCTTTTGCAATCTGGTTTGATACGGCCAAGTAACAGTCCGTTCTCTTCCCCAGTTCTGTTAGTAAAAAAAAAACAGATGGTGCTTGGCGTTTCTGTGTGGACTATCGAGCTCTGAACTACATCACAGTTAAAGATAAATATCCAATTCCTATTATCGATGAGCTATTAGATGAACTCCATG
Organism: Vitis riparia; assembly: GCF_004353265.1. Classification (NCBI taxonomy): domain Eukaryota; kingdom Viridiplantae; phylum Streptophyta; class Magnoliopsida; order Vitales; family Vitaceae; genus Vitis; species Vitis riparia. Next base: position 13,940,330 of record NC_048444.1, read on the forward strand.
GAGCCAAATTCTACTCTAAATTGGATTTACGGTCTGGGTATCATCAGATACGGGTGCACGAAGATGACATTCCTAAAACAGCATTCCGGACACACGAAGGCCATTACGAATTTATAGTAATGCCATTTGGCCTCACTAATGCACCAGCAACCTTCCAAAGTCTCATGAATGATCTCTTCCGTTCCTATCTCCGAAAATTTATTTTGGTTTTCTTTGATGACATTCTAATATATTCAAGATCATGGGAAGACCATCTCGCACATCTACAAATTGTTCTCCAAATCCTATCAACTAACAGTTTGTTTGCAAAAGAGTCGAAATGTCGATTCGGTGTTTTACAGGTGGATTACTTGGGCCACATTATTTCGGAGCAGGGTGTATCGGTTGATCCCGCCAAAATACAAGCTGTCATTGAGTGGCCAACCCCGACAACAACAAAAGGGGTCCGTGGGTTCCTCGGTTTAGCAGGCTACTATCGGAAATTTATCCGTCATTTCGGCAGTATAGCAGCTCCCCTGACCCGTCTCTTGAGCAAGGATGGATTTCAATGGAATGAGGCAGCAGAGATGGCCTTCACACAATTAAAAGAGGCCTTGACGTCACCACCAATTTTACGCCTTCCCGATTTTACTCAACGATTCGTGATTGAATGTGATGCCAGCGGAATCGGACTTGGTGCAATTCTTACCCAAGAAAATCGACCCGTGGCGTACTTTAGCCAAGCACTGAAGGGTTCGGCCTTATCATTGTCCACCTATGAGAAAGAAATGTTAGCTATTGTCAAAGCAATCAAGTTATGGCGTCCATACTTGCTTGGGAAACCATTTACAGTCCGCACTGACCAGAAAAGTCTCAAGTACCTACTGGAGCAACGGATTACTACACCAGCACAAACTCGATGGCTGCCAAAACTACTTGGTTATGATTATGAAATTGAGTATAAACGTGGGCCTGAAAATCAAGGTGCAGATTCCTTGTCACGTGTAGTTGAATTCCAATTTTTATCCTTATCCCAACCACGTGCAAATTGGTGGCCAGTGCTTCAAAAGGAAGTCCATCAGGACTCATTTTATGAAGACTTATTAAAAAAAAACCCCTCTCCAACTGCCCACAAGTTGCTCCAACGTGATGGAGTATGGTTTAAGGGAAACAAAGTGTATTTGAGCCCCAACTCATCCTTGATTTCAAAGATAATGGCTGACTGCCATTCGTCGCCAATAGGTGGGCACTTTGGGTTCCATAAAACCCTCTCTCGTATCAAACAGAGTTTTTTTTGGTCTAATATGCGTCGGATGGTGAAGGATTTTTTGCAGCAATGTGATATCTGTCAACGGTTCAAAACTGATTATATGAAGCCGGCGGGGTTGCTTCAGCCGCTACCTGTCCCTACTCGAATGTGGACTGATGTTTCGATGGACTTTATTGAGGGGCTACCATCTTCTAATGGGTATACTTCCATCATGGTAGTTGTTGACCGCCTGACCAAATATGCTCACTTCGTCGCCTTGAAACACCCGTTTACTGCTGTAATTGTTGCCAAGGCATTTGTTGCCAACGTGGTTCGCCTGCACGGTATTCCGACATCAATTGTCAGCGATCGGGACAAGGTGTTTATCAGCTCCTTTTGGCGAGCATTGTTCCAGCTGCAGGGAACCAAGTTATGTATGAGCTCAAGTTACCATCCCCAATCAGACGGCCAAACCGAAGTTGTCAATCGAACTTTGGAGCAATATTTACGATGTTTTGCCGGTGACCAGCCACGGAAGTGGCTCGAATGGATTCCCTGGGCTGAGTTCAGCTACAACACTTCAACTCACTCTTCCACCAAGATGACACCCTTCGAAGCTGTTTATGGAATTCCACCTCCACGTCTAATAGCTTATGTACCAGGTACTTCCCATGTCCAAGCAGTAGATGAGTACCTGCGTGACCGAGATGCTATCCTACGTGAGTTGCGACATAACCTTCTGCTGGCTCAAGATCGGATGAAATGTCAAGCTGACCAACACCGGCGAGAGGCCTCTTTCCTTGTGGGAGATTATGTGTATTTGAAACTCCAACCATATAGACAGACTTCTGTGGCTTTTCGTTCCTCCATGAAGCTTGCCCCACGTTTCTTTGGTCCTTATAAAGTCATTGCGAAAGTTGGTCCGGTGGCTTATAAACTGGCTTTGCCTCTTGGTTCTCAAATTCATGATGTGTTTCATGTCAGTTTGTTAAAGAAGCATTTGGGACCAGTCACTGTAACGTCCACCCAACTTCCCCCTGTCTCAGATACTTCGACTGTCCTTCCACAACCTGAAGCCGTTTTAGATCGATGAGTGATCCATAAGGGTAAATACCGCCCAAAACCTGAAATATTGGTGAAGTGGGTCGGAGTACCAGCAGAAGATGCCACCTGGGAGAATGAATGGCGTTTCACCAAGTCATATCCTGATTTCATCCTTGTGGACAAGGATCCTTAAGCGGTGGGGAATGATATGTGCATACACGTGCCAGTAGTGGCAACAAGATGGAAAGTGATAGTGGGCCTAGTGGCAAGATGGAAGACTTGGTCTAATTTGCTTGTTCAGTCATTAATTGTTGAGTCAGTTATTGAATACGTCTTGGTAGTAGAGTGGGTGCTATTCTGTTGCCTATTTTGCAGCATTTCCTTTTTTTCAGCTTTGTTGTTATTTTCTCTTCCATGTGTTGCTATACATATAGTGTGAATGAATTGAATAAAAGGGGTAGCTTTTATCTCCAACAGTTCCCTCTCTGTCTTATTCCTTTCTGTCCTTAACCCCAAATTCCTTCATATCATAAATGGACAAAGGGTTGTTGCCATAGTGATTAAAGTGTCTTAATATACATGTTCTGATTGCAATATCTTTGTTAAGATGCGAGACAAACTTCTGAGCGAAACAGTGATACCTGTTCTTTGAGTACTGGTACGTATATAAAATGCATGGCTCTCAATTCAATCATAGAAGGAACAGTTCAGACTTGAATATCCCGAGCTTTACTCCTCCATTCATTCATCAGTCAAATATAGGACAAAGTGTACCCAAAATACAAATAAAAGTAAGAAATAATAGGCAGAGTAGACTAGTCTTAGTCCAGGTTGGCTACATTGGGACATAATCTCCCCACCATATTAAATTGAAGTCTCCTTCAATTCTTGCACACCTCTCTGCAAGTGAAGTGAGCCCGGAGGTCATATATCGTATATGGCTACTTTTCCAGATATTCAGAAGCCTCTCTTCTTCGCTTTTATTCTCACGCTGCTCATACTGATGTGCTTTGGTTCCAAAGCCCAAGGTGGTAAGCTTCCTCATGATGAAGGTAAGATGATCCTCTTCTTCTTTTTTTCTTCTTCTTTTTTTTCTCTATCTCTCTGTTTTTTTCTTTTTTCTTTTTTAAATTAAAGGTGAAAATGCATAATGAAATGATGAGTCTTGAGGATTGTGAGGTTGATGGTGGAAATAAAAACTAAGTCAGAAGGGATAGAATAGAACGTAGGTTACTCTAAGACTTAGGTTTTTTAGTAAGTTGCTCTAAGACTTAAAAAATATTTTTAGACTAATTTATTTTAACTTATCACTTTTTAAAAATTTTAAAAAAATGAAAATTTTTAATTTGGTTTTATTTTGTTGTATAAGATAAACTACAATTGATGTCGGAATTGATTCGGATAGATATTATCCGTTTTGGTCCTTTGGACTTATATATGTCGGAATAATATTGAGGTGAATTGCACGTCATTCGACCACAGTACATGAAATAATATGGAAGGAAATGATTTTTGATCATGAAAAGGAGAGGCTGTCTTTGCTCTTCAAAATGGAGGCTATTTTGGAGAATGATTTGGCCCACTGTTTGGTGGGCAAGAATTTGTGGGCCCATTGGAGTTTCGGGAAAAGGGAGTTGAATGGGATGTTGAAATAAAACCGAAGTATAGGGTGCATAAAATTGGAATTTTTATAAATGCACGAAATTTTATAAAATTATTTTTTAAAATATCATAGATCGAAAAATAATTCTAATTCTAAAACACTTCTAGACATGTAGATGTTAAGGTGGGAAAAAAATATTTCATATTTTAATTAACGCAAACCCATTTTTCATCTCTTGAATTTGATTTTATATAAGGTATTTTCTATATTTTTTTTTTTCAAAAAAATTAAATTTATGCTAAAAGGTGTCTGTTCAAGAGACACCTTTCATAATTCCACAAAATCCAATATATGTGATAAGTGTCTCTTAAATTTGTTTTATATTAAAGGTGCTTCTACAATTTCAAAAAAATGGATTTATATTAAATGTGTCTGATGCATTTCATAATTCCACAAAATCCAATATATGTTATAAGTGTCTTTTGAATTTGATTTTATATTAAAAGTATCTTTTGAAGAAACACCTTCTACAATTAAAAAAAAATTGGATTTATACTAAAGGTATCTCTTCTAAAAATTGGATTTTAGAAATATCTTTGCCAATTTAAGAGACATAAGAGACACTTGTAATACAAATTAAATTTTATGAAATTGTAGAAGGTCTTTCTTGGGAAGACACCTTTAGATATATTGGATTCTGTGGAATTGTGGAAGATGTTTCTTGAAGAAACATGTTTAGTATAAATCCATTTTTTTTGGAATTGTAAAAAATGTCTCTTCAAGAGACACCTTCAATATAATATCGAATTTAAGAGACACTTATAGTATAAATTAAAATTTATGAAATTATGGAAGGTGAAAAACATTTTTAGTATATATTAGATTTTATAAAATTATAGAAAATGTTTTTTTAAGAGACATTTTTAATATAAATCCTTTTTTTTTTAATAATAGAAGATGTCTATTTAAGAGACATCTTTAATTTAAATTCAATTATTTTAAGTGTATATTATGAATTCGAAAATTATGAAAGATGTTCGTTTAAAAAACATATTTCATATATGACAAAAAGTGTTGTAAATCTATCAATATTTTTTCAACTATTTTTTTTTTTTAAAGTTGTAGAAGTTAAAAAAGTTGGCCATGGGGCCATGACCCAATGTGATGGGTCGCCCACCATTCACATCACAAATCCTTTTCTTTTAACACATTCATGATTCTTCTTCTCTTCTACAAGCCAAGATTCGTGTCTCTTCAATTTAAAGTGGACTTGTATGACTAAAAATTGAAAATAAAATAATGGTAGCTCTGATATTTAAAATAAAAACTCTTCATGCATCAACTTTCTCTCTTTTTTTTTTATTTTTTTATTTTAATAAATTTTCAATTAATTCAAATCATTAAAAAAAAATTCTTTAATAAATAAATTTGTAATATTTCATATAACTTATTATCAAAAGTCTATATTAAAAAAATTATTAAAATAAATAAGAAAGAAGATTAAAATAAAATTAAACTTTTTATTTTATAATAGTAAAAAAAAACTTTAAACTACCTTATAGTATAAAAGAAAAAAATAGCAAATATATTTATTTTAAATACTGTTTTAATCATTAAATTATTTATTTCTAAAATATAAAAGATAATTTTTATTTATTTATAATTTAAAAATAAAAAATAATATTGATTTTTCAATTATTTTTAAAAAATAATGAAAAATAAAATAAAGGATTAAATAAGGGAGAATTCTATGAAAGTGGCATGTAAAAAATAGCGGTATAATAATGATAAAAATGATGGGTGTAAGTTAAAACAATATTTTTGTCTATTTCTATTTCATATGATTGGAATTATTTATGGGTGTTTGAATTACTTTTTATTAATGATTAAATTAGGGATCCAAAATGTGGGTCTTCAGAAAGTTATTTTAATCCTTGGAGAAAGTAAACCTCTATTTTGTCCTTGGCAGATGTACTTTTATTATTATTTTTCCTCTCATTCTGCTCTTTTTAGTACGGGTTAAGGATCCCTTTTTGTTCAGTTTTTCATTGTCTTTATTTGGCTCATTGAGTTACATTTTGAAGACCACTAATGGATTATTTCGGATCTTTTTCTTTAGTTTTTCATTGTTCCTCAGTGATTTGCGTTTACTCGGCTCATTGTCAATTTTTGAGCTACATTTTGGAGACCATTAACGACGGATTATTTAGGATCCTAGCGTGAGTATTGAGGACCCTCAAGGTTTAGCTTTGAACTTTGGCTTTGGAATACTGTTTTTATAGAAGCCTTTGTTTTTTTTTTTTGTGGAGAGGATTGTCTCACGTTTTGGAGCAGGCCATTAGGAGAGAGCATGTTTTTTTAGTGGGAGACATTCTTCTGTTTGGGGTAGAGTGGTAGGAGGGATTTGGTTAGAAAGTGTTTATTCTAGAGAGGAGCGAGAGCTGTGGACTGGAGGTTAGTTGAGATACAGTAGAGATAGAATAGAGGGAGGAGTGGGGTTTTACAGTGCATTGAGGTAGAGAATATGTGGGATTCTTCTGGGTTGGTGGGTTAGATAGATTCTAGGACGCTGAGAGAGAGAACAGGGCTGAGGAAGAGAGAAGAAGAAGTTTGAGAGAGAACAGAGGTGGACACATTTTTGAGTGAAGGGGAGAAAACAAGCAAAAGAGGGTCTAAGAAGAAACCAGCAAGAATGAGAAAGCAAGAAAGCAGAGGAGGCAGAGAGGAGCTGGTGACTTTTCAGCCAATTTTGGAGAAGAAGGAGCATTGAGCTAGAAGCCTAGTGCATTTTGCTTGAGGGGAGCAGTTTTCAGGTATGGTTGCTTTAGGTTCTCTGTTCTTCTTTATTGCCATATAATGCTCCTTCTTTTCTCGCCATTTTCGGGTATTGCTTCTTTGGTTGTTTGGGTGTGCATAAATGAGGTCATACATGATTTTGTTGGTTTGGGACTGAACCAAATGTTGTCTTGTTCTTCATCATGTTTTGTGGTTTCATTTCAAAATAAATCTACATATAACTCACTTTTACCATTGATCTTTAAACCCATGAATGAAATAATGAAATGGGTTTCCTCATGCTTGCTGGGTGTTTGATTTCCTGTTTACTCTCCTTTAAGTTTTTGCTTTGTTTTTCGGCTTTATTTCCTGTTCCTGGAGAAAGTACTATGCAGTGCCTGTTGTTTACTTGGTGCTTCTTAGAATCTATTTCTAGTTTGACATTTTATTATCATTCATCAGCCCTGGCCTCTTCATTGAGGATGGTACAGTAGCTGTTGATGACCCTATTGCTGAAACTGGAGATGTCTTGGATATTGGAGGTGTCTTGGGCCTTGGTCCAGTTGGACCATATGGTGGGGAGACTTTTGGGTTAGAAACTGGTCTAGAGTGTACATTAGATGCATTTTCAAAAGTATGCAAATGATTTCAGGGCTCAGTGTTTCAATAAGAATGGAAATGTTATTGATTTAAGAGGTAACATGAATATTGGCAGATTATAGAGAAATCCATTGAAGAAGTTGAGGTACTTTATGGGATTGACCTGGAAACTGGGGATTTTGGCAGTGGATCTCCCAAAGTTTCCAGTCTTATTGGTTCTACCTCAGATGAATGACACGCAAGACCAGGCTGGAACATGGATAACTTTCCTAGTGATAACACTTGGCTTGTTGATTTGATTCAACAGAATGGTGACTTTTTCTTGAAGGTTGTATGGTTACTTTCTGTTTGCAATCCCCAACACATGTGCTTCTCCACCAAGATGATGGCCATAATGCTTATTTTGGCTCTTGGAAAGGCGTTTTCTATGGCAATGTAAACTTTGCCAATTGTTTCTCTGAAACTAACAAATTTGAATTTGGGTGGGGAGATTTTGTCAGCAGTTGGTGATTTGAAGAAATCCGTAATCCATAAACCTATAGGAGAATAGATAAATCGGATAAATCCCAGATAAGATTAGCAACTCAGGTGTATGCATATTTTGATGTTTATGGTGGGGATCAGAGATGACAACCATAGCAGAGAGCTCCTGAGTTGGGCTATAGTGAAAGTTGTAGAACCTGGGAGTTTTGTACTTGCAGATTACAATTAGTCAAGATCCTTCCTTGAGAGGCAAACTCTTGTTGGAAAGCCGTTTGGAGGTACATGAATGCATGTCAGAGCATCAGGATTAGTTGTTGGCTTGCTGCAGCACCCAAACAACATAGTTCCTCAAATGGGTTCCTCACTCACCTCACCTTAGCGGGGTGCAACATAATGATTTTACTATTTGGAAATGGAACTGCTTAATGCATCCTAAATAACTCAAAGACATATTAGTTCCTTTTGCTGATGAAGCAGCAGCAAACCAGAATGATCTCAAGGAACCTTGGTCTCTAATGCATTTCTTGAAGCCCCATATCTTTCAATCTCATCAAGAATTCAAAGATTGGTTCTATAATCCAATATATGGAATGGTAAGAGGGGCTGCATCATTTGCATTGGGTCAGTTTGCTGAGCATTTGCAGCCTGAGATTGTATCTCACTATGAAAGTGTCCTTCCTTGCCTTTTTAAATGCCCTTTACATTTGATAAAGTGAAGAGGAAAACCCAAAACTAGTGAAGCAAGGGGTGCTTAGGCATCAGGATTTCAGATTCTTTGTTGAATGTGCTGGGTGGCAGCTGGATCAGTTGAGAGAGGAGATTGAGTCAGATTACTAGTACATGGTTGCATGTAGCTTAAATGTAATTAGTAGGCTCTTAGCAGAGTCTTCATCTAGTCTATGGAAGGAGGTTTAGCAGTTAATGGGAGGTCACTTAATAATACCTAGAATGGCCCAGGCATGCCCTCAGTGCAGTGATTTGGTATTAGAGAAGGATACTCCAAATCTCTAACAACTCTCTAGGTTAACCATGGCCTGAGTCAGTCTCAGCAATGGAGGTATTGGGCACTAATGGAAAATAGAAAAACTAAGATTCTGCTCTGCCTCATCCACTTCAGCATGCTTCAAAATTTCAATGGTCTCCTACTAAGGATTTAGTTTCTTGTAGCTCAAAAACTGGCATCATCAGTTTTAGAGTATGCTAATCAAACTTTTGGTAAGACTTTCTGCAAACATCCGAGGAATTCTGGAATTTGAGTGTTAGTTTAATAAGCACCAGATCATTGGAATGCCTACTGATGTTGGGTCAAATAAGTTGGTATCTGGTTGTGATTTTGAAGCTGCTGTACTTGCAAAACAGTCTGGAAGCATGGTGCAGGTTCTTGGTGCAGAAAATGCTTCTACTCATGCCAATGGTTCATCTCTCCCACCAAAAAGCCCCTAGTTTAGATCCTTTGTCACTCTGTCATCTGGACTGCCTCTATCAAATAGATGCTATAAGTCAGTTCATTGGAGTCCCTCATCATGAACTGTTCTTGCAGAGCCTAAGGTGGAGTATCTTTAGGGACATCTCCCCTTTTAACTTTGAAATGCCAATCTTTGAAGAAGATGCTGAATTCCAAATTAGTCATATATAACCAAGAAAGTGGATCCCGTAATGGGAGATAAGGCATAACATACAAGGGAAACCTCATCAAATGGGGGGGAGGGGGGCTTCAATTTTCTGATAAGCAACTTGGAGGTAGAAAATCCCAGGGGTGCATTATGGTTCATGCTCCAGAATCTTGAAAAACCTTCATGATCATCAGTTTCATGCAGAGTTTCCTAGCAAAGTCTTCCCAAGATAGACTTCTTGTTGTACTTTCCAAGAGTATCTTGGCAACATGGAAGAACGGATTCCTAACTAGGCAAGTTGAGGCTCCCCTGTATGACTTCTGCTCTGTGAAATCAGATAGCAGGCCTCAACAACTAGAGAGAGAAACCACCCATGCAAGGAGCCACTCCGACTCAAATACATTGATGAAGAAGATGACAGAAAGAGCAATGTGAACTCTGGATCATTTTTAAGCACTTTCTTCTGAAATCTGAACTACTAAGTGAACAAGAAGTAAAATACCTTGTTTCAACTGGTTTTGGTGATGATGGTCAGTACATGAAAGATGATTTTACTGCTTGAAGAGAAATACTATGGCATGAGTTAAATCTATTACTCCGAGATGAAGATGACATAAGTGCCATGAAGCAATTGAAGGGTATGCTGGTGCAGCTTGGGATGAACTGAAGCATACTAGATAGGCCATTTGTAACCTCGGCTCACCAACCAATACCGCCAAGACAGTTTGTTATCACGATGCTGGCACTGTGGAGTTTATAGTGGATACCATCTCAGGTGCCCTCATCCAAATGCTCATTATCAGGTATGAAATTGGAGACCTCCAAATCTGAAAAGCAAGAAAAGGCTGTAAGTGATAAGTGAGTCCTCTGCCACTGTACCAAATCCTAAGTCAAAAACTAATAGAGATTACTGTAGGGGGCACATACGGTATGCCCACTTGCTCTCATTCTTTCTCTTACAAGGGGGCTCCCTTGCTAAATGTTGTTACCACTTCAAATGCGCTTTCTGTGCATGTGTGGACTGGGTCTTTGAATATGGGCAAATCAGTCCATGGTCTTGGGATGAAACTCAGATTGGAAGAGACAACTTTTGAAAATGCCTTTGTGGACATGCATGCAAAATGCCACATGATTGGAGATGCTTGATAGATTATCCAAGTGAGCAAGCTGGTAATATGAGCCTCACATCTGCGGTTTCAACATTTGTACTTCTGGGAAGAGTCATTTTGCCCATATTTTGGATTCTAAGCAAGTAAAGATTGGGAATACAACATGGAAATCTGATCCATCACAGGTTTCTAGAAATTATGGAGCACAGACTAATGGTCCTTATGATCTGGGTCACTTTGTGTATTGACACTCATGATGCTAACTATGGTTTGCATTGATAGTATTAATAATTCTAAGCTTATTGATGGGAGTGGTCTACCAAAACCCTACATTATGATAGTGTTAAAATGTGGTTACTGTAAAGATCTTAGCAAGGCATTGATTCGACTCAAGCAACGACGCCATTTGATTCATCCCCGGCAACGGCGCCATTTGATTCCGACTCATGGTAGCTTAGCTTTAAAGGCGTATCAACAAAATTTATACCTTAGATACTATTACTAAAGTAGCCAAGCTACTATAGCATAGTGGTTCTAGGATCGTTCACTGGGAAGGGTTTTCGCAAACACAAGTGATATTCAAATTAGGAAAATAGGTGATTTTCTTATGGATGTTAGCTTTAAAAGAAGATGTAAATGTTTTAGAAAGATTTAAACTAATTTAAGCTAACATTAAAGACTAAAAAGAAAGGGTGTAAAAACAAGTTTCTCAAAGATAGGATAACTATGCTCTGGCTCTTATGCAAATTGGAAATCTCAGGATAGGCTCCTCGCGTTGGGGTTGCAACTATGGTGATGCTTGCTTCCCGAACCGGTATGGATTTAGCAAATCAAGTTTTAATCCTTTAAAATGACAAAACAGATGGTAGTGAATTTCATCAATGGTTATTCACCTTAGACTTCCTTTGAATGGCTCGTAAGAGATAACTAATGGTCTAAAGCCAAAAGCTTACCAAATATTGGCAACTCAAAGTCATTCCAAGTGATAAACTCACCTTTCAATGGCCATTGAAATTGGTTCTAATGGATTAATGCAAAACTTGGAATTGAAAACCTCACCTTCCAATAGCTCGTAGGAGATAACTAATGGATAGAAATCCAAAAGCTTATCAAGTATTGGCCATTGGAAGTTGTCTAATGGAAATAAAAACTAAACTTTGCATTAATGAACCATTAATGAAAAACGACTACCTTACCTTCCGGGTGTGAGAAATTTCCATGGGAAATGCATCCAAGCCATCACATAACATCCATACTTTGAGAAACTTAAAAGGTTAGCCTCTCATCCTTGGGGATTTCATCCACCAAGGATGTTTGGCTACTAAGAAAATAAGAAAGAGAAGAGAAGGAGAAACAGAGCAAGGCTCTGTGGTATATTTCAATATATATGGGTATATTACATAAATTTCTCCATATGTTTCAACGGATGCAAAGGAGTATATATAGAGAAGCTTTTCCATCCTTCCTAGCTAAGAAATCTTATGATTGGTGGATTACAAGGAGAAGAATGGAAATTTATACAAAAATATCTAAAAGAAAAGATCTCGTGTGGAGTCGGCAAAACAGGGGAGGGGGTGTGCGAAATTCGCACACCTGATCAGGAGGTGTGCGAAATTCGTACACCATTTGCACACCATTCAGAAGGTGTGCGAAATTTTCGCACACCTGGAGCAGTTTTCTTCCGAAGGCCATAACTTCCTCGTTTCAGCTCCAAATCGTACACGGTTTGAAGCGTTGGATTCTTGACTTCCTGAGCTTTGAAACGGTATATAGCATGTAGAAAATGGACTTCGGGAAGTGCTCCAAAAGTGCCAAAGAAGACTGCAGCTGCTGTCCTCTGTTTTCCTCCTTGCTTCTCTTTGCTTTTCTTTTGCTTTTCTTTGCTTCTCTTTGCTTCTCTTTGCTTCTCTCCTTTTGTTGGCTTGTCTAAGTAGCTCCTCCATCATTTGGCATGCTTGAATTGATTCATAAGCTGATATAAACATGTAAACTTGCCACAAAATGGTTAAAACCAATTACAAAGGACCTTAATGAATTAATTGGGTTAAATGAATATGATTACTACACAAAGGTGCTTAAAACCATTATAATTAGGTCTACAAAATAGCACTTTTTGGTAGTAATCAGGCATCGGCTGCTGCATGCTGCTTCAAGAGTGATGAAAATCTATTGCTTGATGAGGTCATCAATGTTGCTAATGAATTGAAACAATCAGGATTGCTGCAGAACATGCTAAACAAAATGTTGAAACTAAGGCTGCATTGACCCAAAAGAATGCCAGAAACTTTTGAAAGATGGGAAAAGTACACTTAATAGTATGATTGACATTGATCCTTCTGTATATGCCAGCTATTATTGGGTTTCATAACTGTGCCATAGATCTCTTCAAGAATTTGCAGGATTCCATAAAAGTGCTCTTCTATATCTGATATACACATAAGTGGAGTTTCTTTCTGAAATATTTAAGTTGGATTTGACATTTGATTTATTGCTTTTCTCAATGCTGTGAGATAATATCCATAACTTTGGAGAACTATTTGCTCATTCAATCATAGAAAGTCTTCTAGGAACAAGGGGTTTCAGAGACACTTTATGCATCGTGCAACACTAACAAAAAGGGAAAAATGGATTATGGAGCTAGATTGTGAAAAAGCTAGAAAATGATCAGCCTGAAAAAACTAGGATTTGGGACATGGTGATGAGTTTGGGAAGCTGATCAGTGTATGGAATGAGATTCAGGTCATGAGGAAACTACTGAGTATAAATTGACAAAGTCAAGAAACTATTTACGAAGTTGTCAGCAGATCCAACTACAGCTTTTCAATTGGTTAGGAAACAACCTGCATTTTTATTGACTCTGAGGACAAGATGATTGATGATGATATTCATCTAACACATTTTGCAGTTGCTTTGAGTGCAAAGTCATACGCAGATCCAGATTCCCACAGATGGGAGAAATTGATGTTCATCAAGGAAGCCAAGTTGGGTTTTCTCCATTACAAATTCAACAGACTAGCATCTCATCTGCTTAAAGAAGATGAAGTCAATTCCTTTCAGATGCTCCAAATAGGCAGTCAGGCAGGTCAAGCTTAACAATTTAGTGGTTCAGTATGCAACAATGACATGGTCTCAAGTTTCAAAATCAAATGGGTTCAAGATTGATGCACAATCAACACACCACCTTCAGTGTGCCATTTTTTTCCTTTAAAATAATTTCTGTTTTTCCAAAAACTTCATCCTTAGGAAATTCTAGGTCAAAAGAATTCGGTTTTTAATAAACTTGTTGCCATTCTACTTTTGGCATACATTTTTACTATTTTATTTGACTTTTAACCATGTTCTCATTTTCTCGATTTTTAATAAGTGTGAATGAATTTTATGATTCCAAAAAAGGAATTTATGGAATTAATTCATGTAAAAGATAAATTGGGCCTTGGTGAGGGCTCAACATACATGATGTCCCACTTTGATATTTGATTATTGATTGCTATGCCCGATTGATACTGATTGATCTTGCCATGTTGTGATATATGAGATATTTCATACTCATTATTATGCACTGACCCCATTTCCATGATAGCGTATTATCATAAATAAAATGTGAGTCTCACATAATAATAGTTTAAAATTCAATAAAGAAAGTTAGATACATCTTTTCTCTTTTCCCTGATATATAAATCAATTCTTTTACTCACTTTAAAATAATAATAATAAAAAAGCAATGTTGAGAACAATTTTTATGGTCCACTATGCAATTCAGCACCTTAAGTCGCACATCAAGATCTTCAAGAAGGATCACTACTAGTTGAGAAACATGACCATATGCAGCATGTGAGCAGAAGCTGGTCACAATTTCTACGACCAGACATTCGAGGGGTTCTAGAAAACTCTAGAGTACTCAGTAATGAGGGGTGGCATGCATTCTGTGCCTCAGCTTTTAGCTTTGGGGGGTTTTGGCACCAACTTTGTCTAGAGAGAAAGGAGAGATATCATCTGTGCATTCGAAAGATTGTTGCAGCGCATCACTACATTCAGTGAGATATCGGTTCAGTCTTCTTATCACCCAATGTTAATTAATTTTCAAATCTTCTCGTGTTTAGGACATGATTATAGAAATGTTAGGTTTGGTGTGGATGTAAAAAAGGCCATACATGCTTGTTGTTTAATTATATACTTGATTAATAATTATTAATGTATTTTGATTGAGCTTTCCTATAGTGATTGATTAGTTTAATATTTTTCTATATTTGATAGTTGTTCTAATCTGTTTCATTTATTTTATTAATTACTTCATATAATTTATGCATCAGGACTTCATATTTCCCCTATTTTCTAGTAATTGAGCTTCATTCTGACTAACTGACTTGTTCACATAAATTTTTTTGAATCTCATTGGTATTAGCTTGTGTTTGACCGATGTTTTTAATGATTATCCAATAATTTTTAGATTAGTTGTTTGCTTTATTTGATGATTTAACCATTAATTTTAATAAAATTCTATCAACATGTTTAGCTTTAGGTGCATTTATTTTTATAGCTTATGTGCATCATAGCCGAACATTGCAACACAATGTTTCAATCCTTAGTTTCCTAGTTAATCCTTCTTATAACAAAATTCATTAGAATTCATCCTTGAGGTAGGATACCAGATAGCTTTCGTCTATGTGTGGTTGTTATTCAACTATGATAAAAAAGAAGGTACTCAAATCAAATTTTGATTTTTGTTGCCAAGAGAAGACTTGAAAAGAATAACAATCTCAACTACAATCTTTGTTGTCATAATCTCAAAGTGGACCTAGTCATCTACCTAGTGAATACTCAATTACCCCTACAATGTTGGACCTTGGACCTTACCATACTCACTTCTGGATTTACAGTTTTTTTTATTAACTTTTCTAACACTTTGAGAGTCTCAATGTGTAGTGGATAGATTGTGAAAAATTTTTCTATATTTTTTTTTATGAATGATTGATATTAATGACAAGTTTAACGTCCATAGCACTATCAGCTACTATAATGTCAGACATATTAAAGACAATATATATGAAGCAGAAACAGAAGGAAACTATTTTAGGTTGGTGACTTTGAAAATAGCGCATCCAAATGACAGAGAATTTCGTTCTTATGATATTGTAGAAACTTTGGATAAGCAGTATGTGTTGGTTGGCTATCATAGTTATGTAGAATTTGGACAACATATAATTGTTTTTGAACACCACATTAGCCTACAAGATTGGATCCAACAACACCATTGTGATCGAACATGAACTTAACCAAGAATTGATATCAATTCTACGATATTTTTTGTAATAAACATTTTATTTAATTTTTAATATTTTTTTTTATTTTATATATTTGTATTTAGTTAATATTTCCTATCTAGTGACATGTTTGAAGCTATTCAATACTTGGTATCATAAAAGAAGTTAGACCATGGATTTGGTATGGATAATGTAGTAGTGGTGAATGGTAGAGGGAAAATCACAAGATTATGTGATGGCAATATGAGACTAGATCTTTAGTTTATTTGGAATGATATTGCACGTGTGTTACAAGATATTTTGAACAACTGCTATGGGCTCAAAATGAATCAAACTAATGATTTCAAATTGCTTATTGATGTTTTAAAAGGGATTCATGAGCATTTCATGAGTAAGATTATTCATATATTAATTTTTATTTATTTATTTTTAATTTATATTAATTATCAATTGTTGGTTTCATTTGTTATAAAGTGATGTTTTCAGAACCATACATAAGCATCCCTTACTTATGACCCCTTCTTGTCGTACTACTTTTCGTTTGCTCGCCCACATATCTCTGCTTCAATATAACAAATCATCAAATGTGTTGGCCTTTAGGAGGACTTTGACACATATTTCTTCAAGATATCCATGTATTAGCTCTTCATGGACCTGATGGGTGAAAAATAATAATAGACTAAATTATAACAAAGAATTGAAGAGGGTTTTGGCATGGCCAAGTTCTCATTATTCATATTACCCTTGGTCATTTTTTTGTCTTCATGGGAAAGCTTGTAGCTTATGATGTCATGGTAAGTTTAATTTATTTCTATTTTATTTATACATCATTTTGTTTTATAAATCTAACAGATATATGTGTTTATGTAATGTGGGGAAATGCTCAAGTTTTAGATGAAGAGTTAAACCTCCTTTGGCCTGGTTTTCTTAGAATAGTATCCATATGCTACTAGGATTTCACATAAATTTGATTGATAGTAAGTGTTGCATACAACATATTTATGCCAATTTTTTTTCTTTTGATTGTATTATGCATATGTAAGTAAAATTCAATTATTTGAATTAGTCCTACATAAAAAAAATTAAAATAGTGTGATGCATATTCCAATTATCTTCTTATTTAATGGTGTTACTTGTGTATTATTTTGTTGTAAATCACGAAACTTTACACTTACTAGATTTTTATTCTAGCTTATCATAGAACACTGCATTATGTCAAGTCATTAACTAGAAGCTTATGGTACCAACTTTATTCCTAAATCCACACATTTCTTAAATTCAACTTCTAATCGCAGGTGTCTGAAGCTAGTGGTATCTTAGAGTTTCTTCTTGACGAGTTATCTAATCATATTTTGGAGATAAAGATGGTTCTGGAACTTCATTTGTTCCACGTGTGTGGTTAGTTATACATGGTCATTTTGCCTTTGTTTCTTGAACACTTTGTATTCTATGTACTTCATGATTTTCAGTAATTCCATGTTGGATTGAACTTTCATCTTCATGGGGATGAAAGCCACACATTAAGAGAATTTTACCGGAATTCATTTTGCTTAGCTTTTTGTTTCTGTTAATATCTTGTACTAGCAGTTTTAGATGGAGGGTTTCAAGAGAGTTAGATTATGCTGTAGAAGTTATTTGAAGTAATTCCTTGTTATTTTGGACCTTGTCATTACATATAGCACAATAGGTATCTTTATCATCTTCTCTTCATTCATTTCAAATGAACAGGGACGGTTGTTCTCTTTAAGGTTTTGTTTTTGCTTCTTCTCATATGCCTAGAAAAGGATATGGCATGTTGGTACGCAACCTTCTAGGTCCCGATCTGCTTGTGCGAGTCCTATGAACTTTGCAATTTGGTTTATTTTCTACTTGCTTCTATTGATTTTGTTGTTGAGCAATCAAAGCTAAACTCCCCCCTCAGGAATACAGGTGGTTATATTTTTTATTCATCATTTTCTTGAATGATTCTAATTATCATTCATGATTATAATGAGAAACTTGTCATTTTCTGGTTGCTAGGACATGGAACCTAATGGACATAGGAAAATGAGGAGAATGAATCTTATTACTCAAAAGGGTAGTAGTTTGAACTTGTCATAAGTTATTGATGAACTTGATCCATGGACAGCATGGGCTTATAGACCTTACACCATTAAATTTTTGTTTATAGGCACATGTTTTCTTATGCAACTCTTGTATGACTATGAGGTTGTTGTCCTTGAGAGACAAGATGCATTTTTTTTCTTCATAATTCAAAGGTTTTTTGTTCAATGTGACCAAATATGAAGCCCTTTTACTTCCAGTTCAAAGATCCCAACTATTTCCTTTTGTGGAAGATTTGGCTACTCTTGCATGATTTTAGCTTGATAGTAAAAGTCATTTTCTTTTATTTTCCAAAAGAGAGATTTTTTCTTACTTTGTAAGATTCTAACTATGATTCACTCTTTATTTCTCTTTATCCCAACTGATGGTACATGCCTTTTTTGTGGGTATTGCCAAATTCAATGCCCATGCCTGTTCTCCCATAAAATCTGCATCTTGGACTTTCCAACTCATTAGCAAGTTTTCTATTTTAAATCGTTTGATTGCAAACTGCTCTTTTGGCTTTATTTGATGACATGGATTGATTTGTCATTACAGTCCCAGTACTATTAAAGATGAAGTTTGTCGATATGTCAAAATTACTACTATAATTCTTCATATTGTTACCATCTATCATCCATACCTCTGTATCTAAAAGTTGATTAGGTTTAACTTAGAGTTCTTTCTACACATGTACCTCTTACGTAAGTGTGGAACATATCATTAAATCAAAGTTTCTCTCATTAACCTTTAAGGCAGATTTTCGTTTTCCTTAATAGTCTGAAAATTCCATATCTTTTCATATGACTGCATTGTATGCTAGATCTAGTCTTTGCTAAGGGTCTCTTGTTTAGTAGCTTTCTTCTATTCTTGTATGTATATCTTACTATGTAGGAGCTACAAGATCTCCTTTAGTAAATTTTCTGGACTAACATGGATGGTATTATGAAGAGCCTAGTTCATGTTTGGAAGTGTTATATGATTGCTCTTTGGCTTGTGACCACTCAATTAAACTCATCATTGTTCTAACCTTTTGAAGGAATAATGATTTCGTGAAATGAGTGGGATGTTATTCTGGTGCTTATTAGTGTTTTAGTTTTTTTTTTTTATGATTAATGACATAATGGAGTGATGGGTTATCGTATGTTTATTGGTACTTGTTAGTTAGGCAAGTGAAGCCCTTGATCCATATAACAATTTAGTTCATATGGCGATCTTGTGACCTCTGTGAAAAGTGTGCATTTCTGAGTGTAATTTCTTTGACTTTGAGTTATGTGATCGATATTTTTTCCAAAGAAATTATTTTAGTACATATGTTTTATATTGCTTTTGGTTGGGGATATGATTGATGATTGCAGTTTTGCTTGCTTATAGCTTACTTGAAGCACCTACAACATAAGTTAAAGTTAGAAGTTTATTTTGAAACAACCTGCATCCTAAAATATTTGGTATAATATATATAGTGCCAAAATGGCAGCCATGTCATTGCCAAGTGGAAACCAAGATGAAATGGTTAGTCAAGTACATATGTATAAATATGAAAGTTGTACCCTATTTGGTATATCTTGTAATCAATTTCCTGATTTTAGGAAGTAGATTAATTGATTTTATGGACTAAGTTGTATTTTGTAAAAATGTTAGCCAAATATGTGGGAAAATTTTGAAGTCAATGCTTTTTGTAATATTTTATAAATTTTAATGAGAATAATTGAAAAAAAAATATATGTTTGAAAACTAACAAAAAATTTATTTGCAAGTTTTCATCTTTGATCTTAGATCCAATCAAGCATTTGGCTTAATCTTGTTGATTAATTCTACAATTAGCAATGTAGAGTGAGTCTTCTGTATTGGTTGAGTGGCTCCAGATGCACATCATTCCCTATACCTTGTTGTTTCGCTTATTTCAAGTTTGCTCTCATGAAAGAAGGTGAGGTCCATGGATCAATACATGGGTTGAGATGAAGACAAAGTTGGAAGACAAGTTTTTGCATGTTGACTATGACTTGGTGTTATTTTGCAAATTCCATCACCCACACAAATGCAAGACCAAAGTGTGTGTGCTTATAACACAGTGCATGAGAAATCCTAAGATCTTGTGAGAGTACATAACTCAATCTCCACTCAAACCTTTGGAAGACCCATAATTTGTTAAAAGAGTGAGTTAACCTTTACATAAGATTAAGTAATCTTGATATAAGTTTAATCCCACCTTAACATATATGAAAGAAACATTGACATATCACATACTAATAAGATTTCATCATTTGTAAAAATAGAGAAAATCTTAACATATGTATATGTCAAATTACCTTTAAACTTTTCTTGACACTGGCATAGATAACATATATGAAGAATAACCTACCTTCACAGATACACCTTACATTGATAGTGAAAAATTGTCAATAAACGTTTTTTTTCTTGTAGTGCGTCATAACTAGGATATAGTGCATTGCTTTGTTTTTGTTCTTTTAATTTTTTTATATATATATATATATATATATATATATATATATATATTCTTCTATTTTATGCTTGGTTGGAAAAAAGTTCTTTTAGGTAGACTTCAAAGAATAACTAAGGAATCTCAACCAAATATGGAGGACACTAAAGAGTCTAACAACAACAACAATAGGCCACGACCACTTATGCAAGACCAAAGAACTAAGAGAGAGTTTCTAAATTCTCCCAGGTTGAGAACACCATCGTGTTTTATGCTACCTCAAAATCATGATCATCTTACCATTCGACCTTAAATGGTATCTCAACTACTCATTTTTAGGGGGAGAGAAAATGAAAACCTATACTCTCACATCAAGGAATTTGATGACATCGTTTCAATTTTTTGAGAAGTCAACACTTCTTTAGAGATCTTCCGCATGAAGCTATTCCCCTTGTCATTGAAGGGTAAAGTTAACACTTGGTTAAATAGTCTTAGATCCTATAGTATCATAAATTAGTGTGATCTACAATCAGTGTTTCTATAAAAATTCTTTCCAACACATAGGATCAGTGCATTGAAAAAAGGAGATCTCGAATTTCAAGGCTATGGAGGATGAGAATTTTTTTTGTTGGGAAAGATTCAAAGAGATGGTTGCAGCATGCCCCTATCATGGATTTGACAATTGGATGCTAGTATTGTATTTCTATGAAGGCATATCACCACCAATGAAACAACTTATCGAGACTATGTGTGGAGGAGATTTCATGAATAAAAACCCCAATGAAGCATTTCAATTCCTTGATTATGTTATCAAGGCATCTGGAAGTTGGGAAGAACCAATCATCAAGGAACCACCTAGAGATAAAATAGTGAACAAGGCAAGAGCTAGTGGAGTGTATACGTTACCAGAGGATTTAGATGTCTATGCAAAGTTTGCAACCGTTATGAGAAGGTTGGATGATTTGGTATCCAAGGAAGTTCAAGAGGTACAAATAGTCAATAAGGGAATAACTAAACCGTGCTTGATATGTAAGTCTATAGAACATGGTGTGCAATCTTGTCCCGCTCTACCTGTAATGCAAGACATGTTTGCCTTAAGGACATACAAGCAATATTCTAGCAGTTCTCCATATTCCAATGATTATAATCTGGGTTGGAGGAATCATCTAAATCTATCATGGAGAGGAGGTAATAATGGCCAGTTTCAATAATAAGGAAATTGATTTCAGGGTAATCAAACTAATGAGCAGCAAGGTTTTCAACCATAAGGTATGCCATCTCAAAATTTTCAACAACAACTTCAGACCTCATCGTCTAACTCTATCCTGGAAGATATGATGAGAGAGTTATACAGAAGGAAGACAAGTGTAATGAGGATCAAAATAGGATAAATGCTTAAACATCTCAAGAACTAGCAGATATCCGAACCACTTTGAGCCAACTTGTTGCAGGCTTATCTCAAGAGAAAGGAAAGTTCCCAACTCAACCACAGAAAAATCCAAGAGGTGTAAATGAAGTTTTTGAAGTTCAAAAGGAAGATTGCAATGCGGTTATCACACAGAAATGAGAAAGAATATGAAGGGCCCAAGATACCTGTAAGTGAAGATATTCTTGCTAGAGATGAACCAACTGTGGAGAAAAATGCTAGTAATGAGAAAGAGTCAGAAAAATATGAGCAAGTAATTGTGAGCAAAGATAAAAGGAGTGTTTCCAACCATTTGCCTTTCTCTTAGCTATGTAGAGACACAAAGTGGGGGATAAGACTTCGGAGATTTTGGAAGTTTTGAAGCAAGTGAAGATCAACATTCCACTCCCTGATATGATCAAGCAAGTGCCCACTTATGCAAAGTTTCTCAAGGACTTATGCACTGTGAAGAGAAGGATTAAATTAAGCAAGAAAGCATTCCTTACCAAGCAAGTCAGTGCTATCATTGAGAATAAGGCAATGGTGAAGTACAAGGATCTAGGTTATCCTACCATCTCAGTTAAGATTGGAGACTGATTCGTGGTAAGGGCTTTGTTAGATTTGGGAGCTAGTGTAAATTTGCTTCCATATTCAATCTATAAGCAATTGGGATTGAGAGAGCTTAAGGCTACTACCATTACACTCTCCTTAGCAAACCATTCAATTAAAGTACCTAGAGGAGTAGTTGAAGATGTCTTGGTGCAAGTTGAATAGTTTTACTACCTAATGGACTTTGTGGTGTTAGATACAGAGCCATTGAAAAAGAGTGTGAAGTTTGTTCCAATTATTCTTGGGAGACCCTTCCTTGCTACAACCAATGCACTTATTAATTGTCAGAATGGATTGATGCATTTATGATAGTGGAAATGAATGTCTTCAATTTATGCAAGAAACCAATGGACCATGATGATGTGGGAGATGAGGAAGCATGCCTTATAGAGGCCTTAGTACAAGAACACACAGAAAAGTTAATGGAAGAAAATATAGATGAATTTTTCTCTACAATCGTGAAGGAAGAATGTGTTGAAGTTGTATAAAGTGGAAAGAAAAATGTACCATCTAATCTTTGAACATTGTTGAGAATGATGAAGAAATCAAAAAGGGGGAGGTTGAGATCAGCAAACCAGAGTTAAAGCCCCTACCGCATGGTTTAAAGTATGTTTATTTAGAGGAAAATGAAGAAAAACGTATGGTCATTTCAACTACATTAATTGAAGAGCAAGAAATCAAACTTTTGAAGGTGCTTAAAGAGAATAAAAGAGCGATTGGTTGGTCCATTTCAGATTTGAAAGGGATAAATCCCTTGATTTGCACACTTTATATTTATTTGGAAGAAAATGCAAAACCAGTAAGGCAGCCATAAAGAGGGTTAAATCCCTTCATACAAGATGTAGTCAGAAATGAGGTATTAAAGCTTTTAGATGCAGGTATTATTTATCCTATCTCTGACAGTAGTTGGGTGAGCCCCACTCAAGTATTACCTAAGAAAAATGGGATAACTATGGTGAAAAATGATCAACGAGAGCTCATTCCTACAAAGTTGACTACAAGTTGGCGAGTATTCATTGATTTTAGGAAGTTGAATGCAATCACCAAGAAAGATAATTTTCTATTACATATCTTAGATCATGTTTTGGAAAGGGTAGATGGTCATGACTATTATTGCTTCTTGGATGGCTATTCGGGTTACTTTCAAATTGCCATTGCATTGGAGGATCAAGAGAAAATCACATTCACATACCCATTTGGCATATATGCTTATAGACACATGCCTTTTGGTATTTGTAATGCAACGACCACATTTCAAAGGTGTATGCTCAGTATCTTCAATGACATAGAGAGACTCATGGAGGTTTTCATAAATGATTTAACAGTTTATGGGAAGACCTTTGATGATTGTCTCTAAAATTTGAAAAAAGTTTTGAAAAGGTGCATTGAGAAGGACTTGGTCATAAATTGGGAGAAGTGTCACTTCATGGCAACTTTAGGGGTAGGTACTTGGTCATATCATCTCTGGAGAGGGCATTAAGGTAAATCCAGTAAAAAATGATCTCATCTCAAAGCTACCTTCGCCCACTACTGTTAAAGAGGTGAGACAATTTTTAGGCCATGTAGGTTTTTATAGGAGGTTAATACAGGACTTCTAAAAAATTTCTCAACCTATTTGTGCTTTATTGCTTAAGGATGTAAAATTCATATAAACTAAAGTATGATAAGAAGTTTTTGAGAGGCTAAAGTCACTCCTCACTACAAAAATTGTGAGACCTCCTAATTGGTCTCTTCCATTTGAGTTGATATGTGATGCCAATGTGTGGACCCGCATTTTTCACGTGCGTCCCCACTCGATCGGCGAGACTCGCTTTTTATTTGTGAAAAATTAATTTTAGAAAAGTTGGAGTCGCCACCTATTTTATTTTTATTTTAAAGGGAAAATAAAACAAGAAAGAAAAACCCTAAAAGTGACTCCATAGTTTTGGAAAAAGCATGTCTTTGGGAAACCTGAGTCTAGGTCCGGGGATCAGGTTACCTATTGGGAAGGTACCTTTAAAAGGTAGCACCCCTCTAAGCCCTATAAATGTCTCTACTGACTAAGTTAAGGGAAGTGTGGTCATTAATCAGTTAATTATAAGTACCTAAGTAGGCTAGGTGATTTCAAATATTGCATGCCTAACAAAAAAAAAAAAAAAACCAACCATAAGAGAGAGTCGAAGTGCGTACCTGAACGGCTTCTTAAGCGCTATCATAAAACATGAGAGGTTAGCTTGAAAATATGACACATGGTATGTATTTTCATCAAAGATGATCAAACAAGCATCAAGGCAATCAATTATGGCATCAAACATGGTCATGTCTCATGAGAACATACACATTCATAGAATTTTAGGGTTGTGGGGTAGAAAGGGGGTACCTGATTAGCAAGCATCCACATCTCTATGGGAAACAAGGATATCTCAACAATAAATATAAAGTGAATTCAAGCACTTCATCAAGAAGAATAAAAAATCATCATATCAAGCAAACAATATTGAAGAAGGCATCATGAATGTCGGGCCCCCACCAAAACCCTAATTAATTTCGCATGAGTTGATTCCATAAATTCCATGACTTGGAATTATGGGGTTTGTTCCCGCTTAAGGAAAATCAAGAAAATCAAGAAAATGGTTGAAAGTCAAAGAAAATAGTGAAAGTGCATGCCAAGAAGAAAAATGGCATCAACGAGCTTGTTAAAATTTGGATCTTACTACTTAAGGAAGGATTGAAGATGTTTCTTTAAAGTAAGGATTATTTGGATAAAAACAATTTGGAAAAGCACAATTTAAAACATGTAGAAGCATGATGAAGACGGGAGGTGTAGGAGGAAGAGGAGAATGTACACCAGGATGGCCATTTTTAGAAGGCAGTCTAGGGATGTGATCATGACTTGCATTGCTGGTGGTCGTAGATGCTGCTGTTGTTCCCTTTGAATTTTTCCCTTCTACTCTCTCGCATGCATTTAAGTGTTTTGCATCACTATGTTCTTGAGCTCTTCCTCATTTCTTGAAACCCTCCTGCCCAAATCCCTGAAACTGGAGTCAGCTCCTGAAGATAACCCTAAGTCACAATCAAAATCCATAAAGTCAATTTCCTTCTTCTCAAGTCTTTCTGCGTGCCCATATTCAAAAGTTAACAGCTTTACTTCCTCCTCAAACTCGGAACTCAAGCGAATTCGCTCGGGTCCTTTGCAACAGATGAAACAACACCGGGCTGTTAATTCCTCAATTTATGTCATTAGCGAGCATTAAGTCATCACAGGTAAAAATAGCTCTTCTATGTCAGTGCACTGATCTACTTGTAACATCTCAATTTTCTTTGACAGGCCTTCTTTTTTTTGTGTCTGAGGTTGTGGTTCAGTTTCTTTATTTCTTCTATTTTTGTATATCCCAGAACAGATCTTGCAAGGATTGAGTGGATTCTAACCTCTCTGCCACTTCAGGATTTTCCCAACTGCAGTTTTATTTTTTATAATTCTCTAACTCCTTTGCTTCATTTTCTAAGTCAAACTTGGACACCACCACTTATTTAAATCTTTGAGGCCCAATTCCATATCTGAAGGTAGAACTTTCTGTTCCTGCTGCAATGGAGACTATGAATTGTGTAACTTCTGGGGAGTCATCTCAGTTCGAAAGAATTGCAGGTGTTTAGTTCCTGCTGCAATTGAGACTACGAATTATGCAACTTCTGGGGAGTCATCTCAGTTCGAAAGAATTGCAGGTGTTCATTATGTGCAAGGGTCTGAAGTTGTTGTAATCCTTCCCACTTCCTGACAAGCTCGACAGTGTTGAAGGAATTCTTGAGAATCTGGAACATATCTGTGAGTAATCTTGGAAACAATTGGGCAATCTGTAGGTTCTTCACTTGCTCTCTTCGCTGAGTTACCCCATTCTCTGATACCTGGACCTGCCACCTCTTATTTGCTTGGAGATCATCAACAAAAGGACAATCAAGGTAAAGTGAGCCTATTGATTCGTATTCATGTTGGTCAGATGCTAACTTGCTGGTGTATTCTTTCAAACTAAGCGAGCTTGCCGGTGTGTTCTATTGAACCGGACGACGCTATATTTACTCTCAAATTTAGATCTTTTAACCTCAGCTTCTGTCAAATGATTTCTCAATAACAAAATCTCAGATTCTAAGGCTTCTACCCTTTCTGGGTAGGTGGATAAGTACTTGATCTTTTGTTCATATTCTGCAAGAGCATTATCATGAAATTCAATTTCAGATATCAAGTGTTCCACCTTGGTATTCATCTCTTCAACAGCTTGTTTCAAACTATCCCAATGTTGCACCTAGGACTTCCCTTTTCTAATCCAATGCTTCAACTTCACATAACAAAGATTGCATCTTCTCCATATACCTATCTCTCTCCCCCTTTGCTTCAGTCAGATCACCCAAAGCCTCCTCCAGTTCTTTCTTCAAAACCACCACATCTAGATCCTTGGTATCTGGTGCATCTATGGCTCTTGGCTCATCACTAGATGTATCAGCATTTTCGGTATGGCATTCATCAATCCCTTCCCTAAGCACAGTTTTTTTTTCAAGGAAAGTCTAGTGTGATTCTCTATAAACTTCCTTAGCATTGCAGGCAGTGTGTATAGCTGTAGAAGGATCTCTTAGTGCGTAAGTTACATCTCCAATGCATCCATGTGTGGTATTGAAAGGTGGCAGCCTTCAAGTTCTGAATATTGCGGCTGTCTTCGAATTTGAGATGGTGCGTGGTGTAAGTGGATGCAGCCCATGAAGAAACCTGTGCATGGAATCCATTAGTGCTCACAACTTCTTAAAAAAATTCTGGGGGTTCCTCTAGAAAGTGGACTATGCATGTACGTGTGTTCTCTGAAAATCAAAACTGTGCGTGGACTTCTTCATGCGGCTGTGAAGACTTCCTGAGGTGGCGTGTTTCTGTTAGTGCGTGGTCCCCAGGGGAGTGCAGGCTGCCCCTCAATCCGTGCTCTTGGATTTCAAGTGTCCATCCAAAGTGGCAACATGAGATGTTTGTTTCTCTCAAAGTGGGTTCAGATTTTTGTTTCTCTATATTGATGATGCGACTGTTTCTCAGAAAATCCTCACTTGGTACCCTCTCCTCCATATTCAGGTACGGAGCAATGAACCCTCAAAGACTCCTTGGGATCAAGCTTAAGAGACTGAACGTGAATACCAGAAATTCTGATAAGCTATGACGTTGCGTTTAAGTCTTTTGGAAAGTGACTTTAGAAAAGACTTCAAGGCAGAATTCTGAACTGCAATGTAATGTGCATGACAGCCTTGGAAGTCTCATAAGAAAAAGTTCAAATTTCTTCCATTGGAGGCCTCAAATTCAACTTCTTGATTCGTCAAAGAGGGTACCCTCATCACTAGAGCTTTCCATTACACTTTGAGAATTTTTTAGTCCGTATTAACTTTGAAATTTTTCTGGTTCATGTTCAGTTGAATGAATATATCCCCAAGGAGGTATTCCATGACTGCCCACAATGAGAAACACCAAAGAGTATATGTGCATTAATCCATATGAAATGTACAAATGACCCAAATGTTGTTTCAGAAGAGGAGGACATCAATTGATATTGATCCAGAATTCCATGACACCCTTTCAATACCTTGTGAAATGCTCCTTCACCTGTTAGATTCAAATAGCTCATTCGACAAACTTGGCTGCCACATAAACAAACAGATACCTCATTCTCTTTTTTGCTCTCTGTGACTGAGTTATAATCAAAGGTGATCTCTTCACCATATTGAATTTGACGTACAGTGTGGACTCTGATCTGGTACTGACCTTCTACAGCAGTAATGGCTTTACAATTTGGTCTGCGTAAATGAGAAATTGTAGTCTTCCCACCATCAGTTTCGCCAACAAGAAGGAAGGGCTCACGCACTCTGTAGCAGAGCTCAATAAGAAAGTACAATCCCCACATAATTTTGTCTAGATAATATCTCCAAGACTTTCAGAAGTCCATGCATGTTTGCCTGAACTGAAAACATTGTCTCCTGCACCAAATTTTTGATGGCAGAAGTTATCTCTGACAAGTTTAACTCGGAGATGTTTCTCTAAAACAGTCAGAACAACCTTTTTCTCACCCTCATCTCTGAGTCTTTCTGTCAAAAGATAATAATCATCTCTGGCCAAATCTTCATATGAATTCCTAAAAGTCCTGAAATGATCAGCCCACCGAAACAAGTCTCTAGAAATTATAAATCCATGTTTTCCAGCAAACACTTTGCTATTTTGCCGAGGCAACTCTAACTCCTTCATAACTTCAACCATTTTCTTAGCATAGCTTTCAGAGATTTTGCACCGCTTATCTAATATTGTGCTCAACTTGTCTTCTGGGATCTCATCAACATGAATCTCCACAAAATGGTTGCGAAATGCTCGAGAAAGCATTTTATGTCCTCCATAGAAAGTAGGGGGATTTTGAGTGGCAAAAAGCATAAAATCTGGGTGTGCTGGTATTAGTTCTTGTAATTTAGGCATGCAAAGTTCTCTGTTGTCATCTAACAATTGGTTGAAGGCTTCCAGCATATCAGGTAAAACCATCTGTAGATAAAGGTTCAGTACCAAACATAGCTTTACGGCCTACGTTCTCTCCTGGGATATCTCTAAAAGAAATAAGTGCACTGACTCCAGCTGCCGCTGATTTGGGGTTAAGTTTGGTATCATCTACTCAAGCTAGAGGCTTTGTATCATAAATGAAAGCCCCGTGTAGGCAATTTGTTGGAGAGGGGACGTCATCCACATAAACAGCCTCACCAGAAGTTTGGACGGCAACCCGAGGCTTCGCGACTGGCTCACCAACTGGACTATACTGTCCGTTCAATTCGACTTCCTGCTTTGCAGAAAATAGCAAGGTTGAGATTTTACCATAATTTAACTGCTTTGTAGGAAATAGCTGAGTACTATATCCATTGTCACCATTCCTTTTAGATTGCAAAGTAGCTCATGAACTATGGAGGCCATGAACAGAATTGAAATTTAGAAGATTGTTGAAGCCATAACCTGGAAGTGATTTGAAACAACTAGGGATCCCAAGCGCATATGCAGAAGGTTCTCCATCCTAGGAAGCTATCTCTTTAAGATGGGTTGTTCCTTTTTACATTTAGTTCCTCAATTTGTACTAGTCATCTGGTAATTTGTACGGTGGATGTCTTGACTCTGATGCAAGCTTTTCAAACATTACTGATGAAGTGACGAACTGTTCATTACTAGGTGGTGGCATATGGTGCTATTTTGAAGCGAAATACCTGCTTTGGAGAACCGTGTCTGTCAATTGGACCATTTTCTATGGTATTAATAGGAACCACAAGTGAAGCATGAGCCTTGTTAACTGTAAGAGCAGTTTATTGATGGCAAAACGAGATTATGGGAATCCAATCATATTGTGGCAAGGAGAATATTAGGATCACTATTTTTCATCTTTCTTTTTAATAATGACTCCAATGGCAGGGGGTCTCCAGCGGCTGATTCGCGTTCCGCCAAATATTCTGTTCAAGTATGAATCCCTTCTAAGCTGCCTGTAATTTCAGAGCCTTCACGCCGATGTGTACGTATAACATTCCTGACACCATGAATAAATACCCCAAACTGCTCTCAGGACGAACACCATAAATGGAATCGGATTGACATCCATAACCATGTTTCTGAATTGGAGTTCATAAAATGAAGTTGTAATCCATTTTTCCAGCATTCTTCTTCTTTGATCCACCTTGAAGATTTCAAGAGTTGGATATTCGTGATCCAAATGAGTGAATCTTCCAGCAGCACTTCAATACTAAAAAAAAGAAGAAAAGAGATCAGAATGTTCTGCTTCCTCTCAATTGCAGTGATTTCATTTAGCATTCCGCTAGTAGTGAATAGTTGAGAACATTATGCTTGAAGTGCTTGAATTAAGGACACTTTAACACCTCGAATCAAGATAAGTGGCTGCAAAATAGGACATGTTCAATCTTGTTTGGAAGCTGAGGATTCACACCAGCTTTCACGTAAGACTACTGCACACCTATAGGCAATGGATGCTCGGAATGGAGAAGTATTGGCATAGCCATCAGCATATATGGAAATTGCAAATTCTGCTTCAAATACAAGCAACACTTCCAACTTCCCAGGGAAGACAAGATCGAACAAAGACCACAGCTCAGCCAGCTTGTTCTGAATTGGTGCTCCAGTCTTTATTATACGATGAACAACCTACTACTGTTTACGAAGTATGGTAACTTCAACATTTGGATTCCGAATTCAGCGTCATTCATCTAAAATTGCATGACCCCATTGCTGCTACTCATATCCCTTGTTGGGAAAACTGATTTACCATTCAAAGTCCGTTCATTACTCCTCACAACTATGTGCAAAGGCTGAAGGTGGCATTTGATAAAAATTAAAATGCAGCAGGATATTTCACCAGCGGTAAAGTCGAATCTGGTAATGATGAGAAACCTGTTTGTATCCTCTTCTCATCCCGAAAACCATAATTCATGAGAAGGTGCTCAAGGCCCGAACAAATACCACGATCTATCTTCGAGGCATCTAGATTTTCGTCAATGCGATGATGACCGATGAATTTCAGATTAACTGATTTGTTGTTTAACTGAGGATTATGAACCCTTCTTTTATCACCATTCTGTGCAGACTTCAAGAAACTCCTTGACAAAACCAATAAAAATTCGCGTGCAGAGGACTTTAGTGTATTCAAGTTATCTGTTGTAGCTTGTGGGGTATTTATTCAAACAGCTTCAAAGCAAAAATAGAGTCTCCCATCTTGACACATGCATTGACCACTGCAATCTGACACATCAAACCTAGCTCATGAATTGATGAAAACATCCTTTAGCAAGCAGCTAAGCCATTCAATCTTGCTACATGTAAACTAAATCATTTCATGCTTGAACCCGTATTTCAGAACAGCACCATGTATAGACGAATTGGAACTTTCACACGGACAATACGAAGCTGGATACATCGCTCACCATTGATTCTCCCCATCCTCCTCTGTTTTCTTCTCAAATTTGATCTCTGATTCTATGACCCATAGGTGCAAAACTCCTCTGCCATATTTGCTATCATTCCCAAATTCGTCGGAAGACTTGGCACCATTAAGCTCGCCTCTCATATCGACTCTTCTGTCATCCTGGACAGCTTTGGTTGCAATGGCTCTGCTTCTTGCTATCTTTCCTCTTCCTTTTGAAGACAATTCCCAGATAAAAAAAATCCTCTTTTTGCTTGTTCTTTCTTCCTCCTCCTCCCTCTCCAGACTCCAATACGTGCTGCCCCCTATTCTTTTCCTTTTCTCACCTATATAGATCACCCCTCAAGACCTAAATTTGTTTCCAAAAAGGAAAATTCTCCTATTTCCTTTCTTCTTGTCTTCTTTTTTAAATCTTCCAATCAAAAGCAATCTTCCCAATTTCAAATTCCCCTCCAAAACCTTCCAAGGAGAGTCCCTCCTTCCTTAAACTCCAATGGTAAGTTTCCTTGCAAAAACATGAAAATTTTGAAGTTAAATAATTGAATGAATAGATAAGCAAGTAAATAAATTAGGAAACGGTAAAAATAAATAAATAAATAAACGAAAATAAATAATAAATAAGTTAAGGAAAATAATATAAGGAGGAAGATAACCAATAAAAAGTGAATGATAATCATAAAAGTAAAACTAAAAAATAAAATAAAATAAAATAAAAATAAACCAATAAACAAAAGCCGAGCCCAAAAGCTATGTAACCATGCAAGTCATACAAGTCACGCTAAAAATGTCCAAATGGGCCAAGTGTGCCTAAATGGCCTATGATGAGACTAAGTGGGCCTAGGGTGGTGCCTAATGGGCCAAGTGTGTCTAAAAGTTATCCTAAAAAAAACAAGAAAAGCCTAAGTCTAAGTTAGGGTTGCCAAGGGTCACAATAAGGGATCAAATAATCCCTCAACCAAAATCTCCGAGGTGACTCAGGAAAAGGTAAGTGGTATGAGTAGCCATGGGCCACCAAGGAACTATTGTGGAGCACTGGAAGTGAATTTAAAGACATGTGTTAAAGGGACAAAATTGAGGGTCTACCATGCCAGGTAGAAAGGTCATACCCCTCATCATATCAAGGACCACTGTGCTACTGTGCTGATCAAATGACATAGCCACAAAGTCTCTACAAAAATCCTCAATCTCGAGAGTCTGTATCTCATCAAAAGTAAACCCAGTCAGAAATAAGTCGTCCTCACTGTGACTGATCTGAAGTACTGGCTCAGAAGCGGCAAATATATCCCTGGTAGAGCGCACTGTGATGACCTGCCCATCATGAATAAACTTCACCTTCTGATGAAGGGAAGAAGGAATAGCTCCGGCTCTATGTATCCAAGGTCGGCCAAGTAATAGGTTAAAGGATGCAGGAATCCTCAAAACCTGGAACAAAGTAAAGAATATGGCTGGACCAATCTGCAAATCAATCATCAAGGTACCCATAACCCCCCTCTTGGTGCTATCATACGCCCTGACTGTCTGAGTAGAAGGACCAAAATCTGAAGGCGTGAAACTAAGGGCTATAGCAGTGGCTAAAGGGCAAACATTTAGGGCTGAGTCGTTGTCCAATAGGACAGACGAGACTCTACGGCCTGAACATCCAACTGTGATGTATAGAGGGCGCACGTGGTCTAAACCATCAGGTGGCAAGTCATCATCTGAAAATACAATGCAAGTGGCCCTACCAGCCGTCATCATATGAATCAATCCCTCTGGAGTGGTGGTAGTCTCTACTCTAATCTGACTCAAGGCTCGAATCAAAGCATCTCTATGAGTACTGGATGATGCTAATAAACTCCAGATGGAAATGCGAGCCTGAGTGCTCTGTAGCTGTCTCAAAACCTCATCATCCTCTCTCCTAACCTCCTCATGAGAGGCTGTACCCTCAAATGGTCTGACTGCTGGTGGTGGTGGCTGAGCAATCCTCCCACTACGAGTCATAATCTGTATCTCTCTCCCTGCTGAATCATCATCCTCTGGCCATAAAGTGAATGAGACAAAAGTATCCTGACATCCAATGATCAAGGGTGTGGGATGAGTCAACTGGAATGGTGCCTCGTATGGGATCAAACTGAATGGTGTAGGGGCCTGAGAACTCAATGAAACCCCATCAATCTCATAACTGTCATGCAAAACAATCGGCTCGGGTAATCCATCATCCCAACTCAACATGTGTATACTGTCATCCTCTATAAGGTCCATGTGATGAATATCTCCTGAAGATGGATGCACTGCGTGTGTAGAATGAGCAGGAAGAGGGTTAGTGGTCACACTTGGCTGCCCCAAGTTGACCAAACCCTGATCTATCAAATCCTGAATAGCATGTCTCAAAGCAGTGCAATGGTCTGTGTCATGCCTTGGTCCCTGATGGTAGGAACAATGTAAGTCCATCCTAAAGCGAGGTGGTATGGGCTGGGGTAAAGGCCTGGATGCTAATGGAGTCAATAATCCACCCTCTGTGAGCTTCTGAAAAGCTCGACTCAAAGGCATACCCAACTGAGCAAACTGACGTGGTGGCCTCTGCACATAAGTAGTGGTCTATGGAGCTCGGGGTCGAGTATATGGGGCAGGAGGCCTCTCTGCGACGTGTGCAGCAAAAACAGGTTGTGAGTCCGGATGTAGATAAGTAGGAGTCATAGGTCTGGAAGGAGTAGGTGGTCTGTAATGCGCATGAGGTGAAGGTGGATAGTAGTAACCAGGAGTCTGCCCAACTGTCTGATAGCGTCTAGAAGGTCTCATCCCTGCTAAACTGATAGCACCAACATCTCCTGATCTCTGTCCTCCTAAAGGCCTCTTCCCCTTAGAATCAGTAGGGGAAGGGTCAGACCATAATCCTCTAGCAATGCCCTCCTCTATACCATACAAAGCCTGTACCAAAG
Organism: Vitis riparia; assembly: GCF_004353265.1. Taxonomy (NCBI): domain Eukaryota; kingdom Viridiplantae; phylum Streptophyta; class Magnoliopsida; order Vitales; family Vitaceae; genus Vitis; species Vitis riparia. The sequence goes on from NC_048444.1 coordinate 13,974,448, forward strand.
ATCCAAAATCCGTATGGGGAAATCCCATCAAGTGTCTAGCAAATCTAGGCTGCAAGCTCCTCATGATCATGCTAATCTGATCTCTCTCTGAAGGACGGTCTATAATCTGTGAAATCTTCTCCCTCTAGCGGGAGATAAATGAAGTGACTGACTCCTCCGACCTCTGTCTCAAAGCCTCTAACTCTCTCCTCGAAACATCAATGACAGTGTTAAATGCAAACTATCTCAAAAACTCCTGGGCTAAGTCATCCCAAGTCCTACGGCGTGATACCTCCAATGAAGCGAACCAACGCTGTGCAGCACCACTCAATGACATGGGGAAAAGCATAACCATCTGGGCCTTATCCAGTCTGTGGGCCCTCATAACTGTGCTATAGAGTCTCAAATGAATGCGAGGGCATCCTATGCCTGTGTACCTCTCAATCTCAGGCATCCTGAACTTGGCCGGTAGACTGGCCACTAGTGCTCCATCAAAATCCTCCCAAGTAATAGCTCCCTCTGAAGTCCTCATCTGTCTCAACTTCTGCTCAAGTTTATCCATACGAGCATGTGGGTCCTCTGAGATCGGAGTAGGCACTATGGCAGGAGGTGGTGCAACCTCAGTCTGACTATGCAGAGTAAAAGGTATAGTCTGTGGTGCTGGCTGACTGTGCGGAGGTGGTGGTGGTACTGTGGTATCAAACTGGATATCCTCCTGAACTGGGACCTGTTGGGTTTGCTGCCCATCTATCCTCTGGCCAAGGCTAGCTATAGCCTCCTGGATCGAAGCCATGGTCGCAGCAAACTGGTCAACGGTAACTATCTGAGAATCTATATCCCCCTGATCTGATCTCTGGTCTAACTGGTCTGATGCTCTGGTCAATCTGCCTCCAATTCTAATCCACGAAGGCGAACCTAGACTGGTCACGATAAACTCTCCTACAAATATGGAAATACTGGATAAGGTGCGGTACAAAAGTGACTTTGTATGAATCAAGTGCGTAGAAGCAAAGCCCCAAATATACTCAATCTGATACCCTCTCCTGATTACACCAAAAGGAGACTACGGAAGGGATTACCAATCCCAATCGTGACCAAGGTAGCTCTGAAGGTCCACAAATTGGCGACTCCACTGTCTGAGCAAACAGTTAAGTGATCACATCAAACAGTCATGCGAATCAAATAAATATCAAACAAACAAAGTCCTATCTAATATATGTGAGAGTGAATCATGCTAAAGTGAACAAACAGTTAAGTGATCACATCAAACAGTCATGCGAAGCAAATAAATATTCTAACAAACAAGGTCCTATCTAACATATGTGAGAGCGAATCATGCTAAAGTGAGCAAAACAATCAAGTGAGCAAAACAATCAAGTGATATCCAAGACAATCATACATGTTAAGATAGCAAAACCAAACAAGCAAGCAAATCGAATCACCTTGCCTAAAAAAGAGGTACCCGCTAATTGACCAATTAAACGCCACATTTTCCTTAAATAGTGTTCAAGCTTGATCCTCAATATCCCCAGTGGAGTCGCCAATTTGTGGACCTTCAGAGCTACCTTGGTCACGATTGGGATTGGTAATCCCTTCCGTAGTCTCCTTTTGGTGTAATCAGGAGAGGGTATCAGATTGAGTATATTTGGGCTTTGCTTCTACGCACTTGATTCATACAAAGTCACTTTTGTACCGCACCTTATCCAGTATTTCCATATTTGTAGGAGAGTTTATCGTGACCAGTCTGGGTTCGCCTTCGTGGATTAGAATTGGAGGCAGATTGACCAGAGCATCAGACTAGTTAGACTAGAGATCAGATCAGGGGGATATGGATTCTCAGATAGTTACCGTTGACCAGTTTGCTGCGGCCATGGCTTCGATCCAGGAGGTTATAGCTAGCCTTGGCCAGAGGATAGATGGGCAGCAAGCCCAACAGGTCCCAGTTCAGGAGGATATCCAGTTTGATACCACAGTACCACCACCATCTCCGCACAGTCAGCCAGCACCACAGACTATACCTTTTACTCTGCATAGTCAGACTGAGGTTGCACCACCTCCTGCCATAGTGCCTACTCTGATCTCAGAGGACCCACATGCTCGTATGGATAAACTTGAGCAGAAGTTGAGACAGATGAGGACTTCAGAGGGAGCTATTACTTGGGAGGATTTTGATGGAGCACCAGTGGCCAGTCTACCGGCCAAGTTCAGGATGCCTGAGATTGAGAGGTACACAGGCATAGGATGCCCTTGCATTCATTTGAGACTCTATAGCACAGTTATGAGGGCCCACAGACTGGATGAGGCCTTGATGGTTATGCTTTTCCCCATGTCATTGAGTGGTGCTGCACAGCGTTGGTTTGCTTCATTGGAGGTATCACGCCGTAGGACTTGGGATGACTTAGCCCAGGAGTTTTTGAGACAGTTTGCATTTAACACTATCATTGATGTTTCGAGGAGAGAGTTGGAGGCTTTGAGACAGAGGCCAGAGGAGTCAATCACTTCATTTATCTCTCGCTGGAGGGAGAAGATTTCACATATTATAGACCGTCCTTCAGAGAGAGATCAGATTAGCATGATCATGAGGAGCTTGCAGCCTAGATTTGCTAGACACTTGATGGGATTTCCCCATACAGATTTTGGATCTTTGGTACAGGCTTTGTATGGTATAGAGGAGGGCATTGCTAGAGGATTATGGTCTGACCCTTCCCCTACTGATTCTAAGGGAAGAGGCCTTTAGGAGGACAGAGATCAGGAGATGTTGGTGCTATCAGTTTAGCAGGGATGAGACCTTTTAGACGCTATCAGATAGTTGGGCAGACTCCTGGGTACTACTATCCACCTTCACCTCATGCGCATTACAGACCACCTACTCCTTCCAGACCTATGACTCCTACTTATCTACATCCGGACTCACAACCTGTTTTTGCTGCACACGTCGCAGAGAGGCCTCCTGTCCCATATACTCGACCCCGAGCTCCACAGACCACTACTTATGTGCAGAGGCCACCACATCAGTTTGCTCAGTTGGGTATGCCTTTGAGTCGAGCTTTTCAGAAGCTCGCAGAGGGTGGATTATTGACTCCATTAGCATCCAGGCCTTTACCCCAGCCCATACCACCTCGCTTTAGGATGGACTTACATTGTTCCTACCATCAGGGACCAGGGCATGACACAGACCATTGCACTGCTTTGAGACATGCTATTCAGGATTTGATAGATCAGGGTTTGGTCAACTTGGGGCAGCCAAGTGTGACCACTAACCCTCTTCCTGCTCATTCTACACACGCAGTGCATCCATCTTCAGGAGATATTCATCACATGGACCTTATAGAGGATGACAGTATACACATGTTGAGTTGGGATGATGGATTACCCGAGCCGATTGTTTTGCATGACAGTTATGAGATTGATGGGGTTTCATTGAGTTCTCAGGCCTCTACACCATTCAGTTTGATCCCAGACGAGGCACCATTCCAGTTGACTCATCCCACACCCTTGATCATTGGATGTCATGATACTTTTGTCTCATTCACTTTATGGCCAGAGGATGATGATTCAGTAGGGAGAGAGATACAGATTGTGACTCGTAGTGGGAGGATTGCTCAGCCACCACCACCAGCAGTCAGACCATTTGAGGGTACAGCCTCTCATGAGGAGGTTAGGAGAGAGGATGATGAGGTTTTGAGACAGCTACAGAGCACTCAGGCTCGCATTTCCATCTGGAGTTTATTAGCATCATCCAGTACTCATAGAGATGCTTTGATTCGAGCCTTGAGTCAGATCAGAGTAGAGACTACCACCACTCCAGAGGGATTGATTCATATGATGACGGCTGGTAGGGCCACTTGCATTGTATTTTCAGATGATGACTTGCCACCTGATGGTTTAGACCACGTGCGCCCTCTATACATCACAGTTGGATGTTTAGGCAGTAGAGTCCCGTTTGTCCTACTGGACAACGGCTCAACCCTGAATGTTTGCCCTTTAGCCACTACTATAGCCCTTGGTTTCGTGCCTTCAGATTTTAGTCCTTCTACTCAGACAGTCAGGGCGTATGATAGCACCAAGAGGGGGGTTATGGGTACCTTGATGATTGATTTGCAGATTGGTCCAGCCATATTCTCTACTTTGTTCCAGGTTTTGAGGATTCCTGCATCCTTTAACCTGTTACTTGGCCGACCTTGGATACATAGAGCCGGAGCTATTCCTTCTTCCCTTCATCAGAAGGTGAAGTTTATTCATGATGGGCAGGTCATCACAGTGCGCTCTACCAGGGATATATTTGCCGCTTCTGAGCTAATACTTCAGATCAGTCACAGTGAGGACGACTTATTTCTGACTGGGTTTACTTTTGATGAGATACAGACTCTCGAGATTGAGGATTTTTGTAGAGACTTTGTGGCTATGTCATTTGATCAGCACAGTAGCACAGTGGTCCTTGATATGATGAGGGGTATGACCTTTCTACCTGGCATGGGGTTAGGACGACGTCAGCAGGGACCGAGCGAGTTCATAGCTGCCGTTGACCATGATACGACATTTGGACTTGGATTCATCCCTACTGAGGCCGATTACCGTCACATGGCGCGGCTGCGCAAGGAGAGGGTGAGAGCCCATTTATCCCACACACCATTTGATTATCCTATTCGACCCTATAGGATGAGTCTAACTGAGTACTTTGTCAGAGGATCAGAGACTCGACCTCGTCTAGAGGAGATTGATAGTGTGGTTCATACAGATAGAGAGACTGATCTTCAGCATTTATTTCACCAGCTACAGTTGAGTGATGGGGCTCCCGACTTTCCTTTCCCTTTGACGATTACTCCCACGTCTCCAGATCGAGCTAGCATGTTGTCTCTAGGCTTTCCAGAGGAGATCACTGGTGATGGGGTGGTGGTTGATTCTACTGAGATGATTGATGGAGTTGTTTCCCATGATGAGTATCGAGATGAGATGGACATGATGACCATGAGCCAGATTACCAGCATTGTTTAGCTTTAGCCTGTTTCAGCATTTGATATGTTTGGGGTGTCTACCATTAGGATCCTTGAGAGGACCCAGACTATTCCTATTCCAGAGCTTCTAGAGGATGATAGTAGTTTATTTGAGGGCATTGTTAGCCCAATTGAGGGAGCGTCCGACCTTGTGGACCCACCTCTTTCTTTTGATGTTTTATCGGGATTTGTCTCCCGCTCTGACGCTGTTACTATTGCTTCATTTATGGATTTGAGCATTTTTGAGTATTCGCCTGTCTCTTGTGATAGTATCTCTATATCTGCACCCCACCCACCCATCTCACAGATATTTGATATAGATGGTGAGATTGCACAGCCTGGTTCAGATAGGGACTCTTTTAATCATGACTCCGATCCCATAGATGTGAGAGTTTCACCCACTACAGGGGACTTAGTTTTGAGGATTCTCAGAGGTTTGATTGGAGACCCTAGAGGAAAGTTTAGACCTAGTTGGAGTGGGCCTTATGTTATCCGAGAGTTGACTCCAGAAGGGGCTGCATGGTTGACAGACTTAGATGGAAACCAATTTTCAGAGCCTGCCAACGTGGATCAGCTAAAGAAGTATTATGTTTGAGACCATGGTCGTAGGATGGGTGGCCATCATTTCGGTTAGCCTCATACTTTATCACCTTTATATATTAGACCGTTGCTAGCCCATTGAGCTTTGCGTGGTATATTATAGCCTTATTTCTTTCTTATAGCTTTGATTACCATTTCTATACCCGGGTTGGGGCCCTTTGATGTATATGCATGCTTTGCTAGGAAAGTCTCATGAGCTTTAGACCTATAGGTCTATCTTCTCATTTTGTTACCATCCTCTTATCACTCTATTTGTTCTATTTTATTATCACCACATATTCATTCACTTTCTTGTCTCTATCATTATTTGCTTCATCTTATCTATTCTTTTCCTTGGGTTGATGATTCTTCACGTCTTAGTGCAAAAGAGGGCAGTCATATCACTCTATTCATTCCATCATTTGACATTGATTCGGAGATTTTAGTTTGAGAGGTTGTCTCATGGGTTAGGGTTCACGTATTCATCAGTGGTCAGAGAGAGTTTATTCATTTCCTTATATTTTTCCCATTGGAGTTTGATTTATTGATGATCAGAGCATGCGCAAAAAAAAGAAAAAAGAAAAAAAAAACAACAAAAAACAATACAAAACAAAAAAAAAAAAAAGAAAAAAAAAAAAGAAAAGAAAAGCGCAATGATATGCTCATGTATGGTATTCTCGTTCCATTGGGCATTTATGCCACCTTTTGAGGTTCATTTATTGGGTATATTTGTCATTGTAGGTTTTTGTGAGTTTTTATACTAGTTTTCACTCCTTGAGCCACTCTTGTTATACATTTGGAGTGTTAGGGATTCATGTGAGAGTTCTATGGTATCCTATGCTTCTTGGACCATGGTTGATATGTATTAGGTATGAGAGATGAGCGACCTTTTACTAGGGTCTCCGGATCATTGTCTTACCCACCATTCCATCATTAGTGATATGACTTTCCTTTATTGTACTAACATGGGTTGATCATCACTCGTTCCACTTTCTCATTGCTTCCTTTTGTATCCCATTACCTCTTTCCAGATCTTTGTTCCACCTTGTATCCATTCCCTAAATATTGATACCCATTACTGATTTGATACCTTTTCACATCATTCACATATTTCATTGATGGTTTGACTACTCATTCTTCTCTCATTTCGCCATCGACATTTCCTTTGGTTACCTTTAGGTCCATGGCTCATGAGATTTTTCTATGCATTACATCTTGTACACGAGGGTATGGGTTTGATCATTGGGAATTTGAGCCTAGTTTCCCTTCATTTCTTTGACCCTATCACCTAGCCTACTTAGGTACTTATAATTAACTGATTAATGACCACACTTCCCTTAACTTAGTCAGTAGAGACCTTTATAGGGCTTAGAGGGGTGCTACCTTTTAAAGGTACCTTCCCAATAGGTAACCTGATCCCCAGACCTAGACTCAGGTTTCCCAAAGACATGCTTTTTCCAAAACTATAGAGTCACTTTTAGGGTTTTTCTTTCTTGTTTTATTTTCCTTTTAAAATAAAAATAAAATAGGTGGCGACTCCAACTTTTCTAAAATTAATTTTTCACAAATAAAAAGCGAGTCTCGCCGATCGAGTGGGGACGCACGTAAAAAATGCGGGTCCACACAATGATTATGTAGTGGGAGCTGCACTGGGTCAAAGGGAGGATGGAAAACCATATGTGGCATACTATGCTAGTAAGATCCTCAATGATGCTCAAAAGAACTACACAACTACTGAGAAGGAGCTCCTTGTAGTAGTGTTTGCACTTGATAAATTTAGGAACTACCTTTTGGGAACTTCAATAGTAATTTTTACTAATCATTCAGCCTTGAAATATCTACTCAACAAAAAAAATGCCAAAAGCAAGACTTATCAGATAGATCCTTCTTCTTAAATAATTTAACATTCAAATCAAGGATAAGCAAGGGCTAGAGAATGTGGTGGCTGATTATCTCTCTCGAGTGAGAGTAGAGTCACATTTTAAGGAAGCACAGATTAATGATGAGTTTTCTGATGATGCACTTTGTGCAGTGGAGAAGTTACCTTGGTTCGCAAATATAGCCAACTACTTAGCAACTAGAGAGCTTCCCTCAGAATGGAACATGGAGACAAAGAAGTATTTTCTTTCGTGGGCAAAACACTATGCTTGGGATGATCCATATTTGTATAAGTTTTGCCCAAATCAAATTATTTGAAGATGTGTTCTAGAGGATGAACAACAAGACATATTGCAAATATGCGATGAGTGAGTTTGTAGAGGTCATTTTGCTCCAAGGAAGACTTCAAAACAAAAATTCTATAGAGTGAATTCTATTGGCCAACTATGTTCAAGGATTGTAACACTCACTGTAAAAGTTGTCCACAATGTCAACAACCGGGGAAAATCAACACTAGGTATCAAATGCCACAAAATCATATTTTTGTTGTTGAGGTCTTTGATTGTTGGGGCCTTGACTTTATGGGACCATTTCCTCCTTATTTTGGTAATCTCTATATTTTGGTGGGAGTGCTCATGTCTCTAAGTGGGTAGAAGTAGTAGCATGCAAGAGCAATGATCACAAAGTGGTGCTCAAATTTTTAAAGAAGAATATTTTCTCTAGGTTTGGCATTCTGAGAGCAATCATTAGTGATGGACATTTACAATTTTGTAACAAGCCCTTTTCCACTCTTTTGCAGAAATATGGAGTGAGGCATAAAGTATCCATCCCGTATCACCCTCAAACCAATGGGCAAGCTGAGCTAGCAAATCAGGAGATTAAGAGAATCCTCACTAAAGTGCTGAACACTACAAGAAAAGATTGGTATACCAAGTTGAGTGATGCACTTTGGCCATATAGAACAACCTATAAGATTGTCCTTAGCATGTCACAGTATCAGATTGTTTATGGTAAAACATGTGATTTGCCTATAGAGCTCGAACATCATGCATATTGGGCTATAAAGAAGATAAACTTTGATTCGGATCAAGTTGGAGCTAAAAGAAAATATGATCTTGATGAGCTCGAGGCATATCAAAATGAGAGCTATGAATGCTTACATAATGCAAGGGAAAAACATAAATTCTACCATGACAGGGTTATTTTACGGAGGAAGTTCAAGCAAGGTGAAAAGGTGTTGTTGTATGACTCTAAGCTTCACATTTTTCCAGGAAAGCTTAGGTCAAGGTGGAATGACCCTTATGTGGTAAAGGAAGTCTTCCCTTATGGCATCATGACCATTTGAAATCTGAGGACTGGTAATGAATTCAAAGTTAATGGTCAACGCTTAAAGCGTTTCATTGAAAGATTTGAGACATAAGAGGAGAATTTCCATTTTCTTGATGGGGATGTTAAAAAAGATTGAAGTAGTTTCCTAAAATCCAATAGGTAAAATTAGATTTAGGTAACTTTTTATTTATTTATTTTATTTTATTTTTTTCTTTGTTTAGTTTTGCATTATTGATTAGTCATCAGCAATATGGTTAACATTTTTTTTAGTTATTTTTAACTTGCTAATAAGTTTATGAGCTATAGCTACTTAGCATGCAAACATCATGGTGATATAAAGGAATGTGAACTCCAAGGGAGTGAAAAGGTAAGCCTCACATGTGTTCAAGGTGACAAAGCTCCTACAGGTACGTTGATCCGTATTTAAAAACTGTAGGTCTCCAAATTTTACTTGTGAGGATTATTGGTGAACTTTGAGCAAAAAGGATAGAGTACAAAAACTAAGTGGCCCTTGGGAGAGAAATCCTAATTTAAAAAAAAAAAAACATGAAGAGTTAAAGGTATAATGGATGAGTTCAAAATTCCTTCATTTTTAAATTTGAAATCTCAAATGAAGATGACACTTTTAGAGATCACTAGTGGGTGATTTCGATATTATGATCCTTTCGAATTCAAAATTTTTGTCTTGGAATTGCAATTTTAAACCAACAGAAAGTGAATTCGAATTGAGATTGATTTTGAAATCACTAGTAAATGTCGAAATAGGTGTTTTGAATTCATAGACAATGAGTTTGAAACACAAGGAATTTTGAGATAGATTTTGAATTTCAAATGAGCAATTTTGATGCTTTAAAATGGACTTCAGCACTCACAATGGGTTATTTTGAAATAAAGGCAAATTCGAAAAAAAAAAATTACAATTTCGAAATAGAAGTAGTAATCAACAATGAGTCATTTCGAAATAGAGCTATTTTCGAAATCATTTGTGAAATTTCAAAATGGTTTTTTTTGCACTTCATTGAGGCTACAGTTAGCAAATTCGAAATGGTGGGCTTTTCAAAATCGAATTTTTTGATTTAGAATTGAGATTTTTGAACTTTAGAAGGTGAATTCAAAATTTGCCCAATTTAGAAATGAGTGTTTTTTTTTTTCATTTCGAAATGAGGTGTCTGAAATGTTTTTGTATATAGTGAGCCATTTCAAAATAAGGTAGTTTTCGAATCGAATGGTTACATTTTAAAATGGGCATTTGTTTTACCATCAGTTAATGAATTCGAAATAAGGTTATTTTCCAATTCAATAGTTAAATTTCGAAGTGACTCTTCTTAACCAAAATCCAATTCAAAATACCTAATTTCTATTTCGAGCTCCTTCCAAAATCACCCAAACTCCTTTACAAATGGTCGTTTCCATTTAAAACCACTTCATCTCCTCTCCCCCTGTTACCCCTTCCATTGAAGGCAATTTGAGGGTTTCGTTGTGGGTTTGTCGCATTCTAGGTACGCATTACACTCATACTCGTTTTTTTGTTTATTTTTCATGGATTTTTCTTGATCTTTATGGTTTCATTGTACGGTGTTGCTCCATATTAATGCGGTGTTACCCAACTCTCACCAACATTGTTTAGGGTTTCCATTACTCCAGTTAGGTATATATATATAAATCCCAGGGGGCATTGCCCCCCGACCCTTGTGAGCTCAATAGGGAGCTCGACCCTCGAAACCTTGAGCATAGCACAACAAGATTGATTTTGGTTTCATATAGTTCATTTGCTTTGCTTGAAATTTTCCTTTAAAATTCGGGGTGTTAGAAATTTTGGTTATACTTAGAGAAAATTTTCGAATTTTTTTTTTACATCATTCTCAGGTCTTGTTGAACATCTTAGAATACTTTGGGAGCAAAGTTCTTATTTTTCCATGAGTTTTTCATAATTGTTGCCTAATCTATATTTTATATGTTCTGGCACATTTTAAACTTTAGTAGATTTTTCTATTTGTTCTACACATTCTCCTAAGCTAACTAATCACTTTGATTTCCTTGTCACATGATATTTGAACTTAGGTGTTGTTTGGATTATAACTAAGGCTTTAAAGACTGATGTTTTCATCATTGTTGGACACCTTGAATGTTCTACCGCATTTTAGGAATGGTCTACCACTGTTTCACATGAATCCATAAATTTCATAAGCATCCAATTTTTCTCCACATAGGATTTCTTTCTTTGTTTTATTTTATTTTTTTCTTACTTTTATTTTATATTGTTTTCTTACCCCTTAATGAATTTTTATTTATTTTCCTTCTTTAAGTTTAGTTTTTTTTCAACATTTATTTCAGATGGCTTGAGATAAAAGGAAAGCTATTGTTCAAAGTGACAATGCGACTGGGCATTCCCTGAGGCAAAAGCGTGCCCGACCTTTTGTCCAAAGTTGAAGTGGTGTAGTGATTAGTGAGCCTATCGAGAGGTATGTCACTCACTAATCCAAGCATGTAAAGGCTAAGACAAAGGCTTGTTTTGATCGCTCAACCACTCCTAAGACCACTAGGATACTACCACTCCTCCACATCCATAGGCAACTCCCTCTACTCTGAGCCCAACATGTCCTCCATCTGTAGGAGTTTGTGATGATGATCCTAGGGTGGACCTATCTTGATTGGAGTTTGGTCAGGAGTTCTCTTATGACATAAAGGAATTTAGTACTTACGAGCCCATTGCACAGTCCGTGTGCCTCCTCAATCAATATTATTTTCTTGCATTGATGAATCCTTCCCCATATTTTTTTGCTGCTAGTGTATGAGAATTCTTCTCTACTCTTGAGGATTGGAGAGAGGGGTATCAAGAGCTACATTTTTCTATCAGAGGATAAGCTGATATTATTTCCACTGAGACCATTGTTGTAGCCTTTGGTTTACCATCATCTGCTCCTCCCCAAGCCCGATTTGCACCTCAATCATGACTAGCTTTTTCGAGGATTGCACGTATACTAGCACCTAGGGGTACTCATTGTCGTTCGGCCATTACTCTCCTTGAGATCCCACAGATCTTATGGTTTGTGGATTAGGTCATTAAGACCAACATTTTTCCATTTTGACACACTACAGAGTGCTCTAGTTTAGTCTTATGAGGGTTATATATCACATGTACACAGGCGAGTGCTGGAGTCCAGCTCAACTCATCATGGATACCATCATTTATTTTTTTTTAGAAGGTGAAGGAGAAACAATTAGCTTCAGCTCAAAGCTATCTCATTCCTTTACCTTGGTTGTTCCCATACTACTTGCTCCGTCATGGACACCAGTTACTTTAGTGTGATCACCGTATGGCTTCTCACACTTATGTTATCAATTAGTGGGCTTGAGTGATTTATTCAGGGTCACAGTTGACTACCCATGGCATTAGATGAAAGATAACTTTGCATGTTGTTCCACTTCCATCTACTATAGAGAGCCCACTTCAACCTATTCCTACTTTTGACATGAGCTTACTAGTGCTTCATATTCCTCTTCCACCATCTCTTTTGAGTGCCCTAGAGCCCGCTATTCCTATTTCTAGACCAACAGTACCAATCTCTGATATCCCTAGACCTTCGCAGCCTCAGGTCGCTGATGCTACCCTGAGTACCTTATCCATCATGGCCCCGTTCAGACACACTTCAAGAGTTATTTATGTCCATCAACTCCCGTATTGATGTTCGCCTAAGTAAGATGGAGACTCAGATGGATGACCTCATTTTTTTTTGTACAATAGCTCACTTGCTTGGTTATTCCACCTAAATAGAGGGGAGATTTTGTTACACCAGTTGATACTAGCTTAGAGGTTAATGGTGGCATAGAGGTGATTGGTTTAGGATCTAACATTAGAGCACTGACAGTAGCCTATGAGACCATGCTTATTTTACAAACATTAGGTGTTGTTGCAGCTAATATTTTTTTATCTCGACTATTGATATTCCAGATTCTACAAGATAGGTTGATGGTGAGATTTTCATTCGAGCTACTAACATTGGTGTAGACATCATCATTAGCGATGACCTTTCTATGATGCAAGATGGTGGTGAGGTCATTACACCTATCTTGGAGATCACTAATTAGGTTATTGCACCTATGTTGGAGGACATTGACCAAGTAGCCACCCTTGTGTTGGAGGAGATAGATGAAGTTGTCGATCCTATCATTGGCGCTTGATTTTCATTTTTATACATACCTTCTTCAACATGGTTGTATACACTATGGTATTTTTGGGGCATACTTATACTCTTATACTCTCGCTTCAAATCTCACTATTTATAGTTTTCTTTATGAATACTTTTAATACTAATCTTGTTGCTTTTGTGCAAGATTGGTTTATATGAAATCCTCATAACAAACTTCTTACTCGATGATCTTGAGGTAACATTTTCCTTTTTCCTTTCTTTTGACCCATTATCCTACACATTGGGGACAATGTGTAATTTAGGTTGAGGGGGGAAGGTCTATTAGCCCTAATTTTTTTTTTTTCAAAAGTTTGCATGCTATCTTTGGTTTGTTAATGAGATTCTTGATTTGCCTTGGTAACTCATGGTTTATTTTGCATGAGAATGCTTTAAGTAGTATTATTTCTTTAGAATCTAAGAAAAAATACAGTTAGACCAAGAGTATTAGTTCACTTATCTTATCTTTTTATACCTTTAAGTGCAAAAATAGTTAGGTTGAATCCTTGGAATACCTTCAATTTTTATTTGATGGTTATTTTTCTATTTAAGACTCAAAGCACACACAAAGCACGTGTGCCTTTATGGTATCTTGATTAAGACAATTTCTTTAGCTTGAAAAGAGTTGTTCTTAAGTAGCAAAAGGAGAAAAAAAAAACAAATTGATGAAAAAAATAAATTGAAAATGACTGATTTAAGCTTGAGCAATTATCCGAGTGAGTAATGGCTTTGTGCTTTCAAGCCCTGATGCCCAAAACCAACTGATTGGGAGTCATCGATATCTTGCTCATTACACAAGCTAAACTTAGTTTTTTAAAAAATAAAACAAAAAAATTAAAAGGAATAAATGTTTGGGAAATTCGACTTTGTTCTTACCTTGAGTTAGGGTGATACCTAAGGGGTAAGTGGCCTATAAAGGTCCTCAATACTTGGTACCTTGGGTGAAAACTCGAGAGTTGCCTATGGATTCCTATTGAGCCATATAGAAGGAAATTTCCTAAACTAAGAAAGAAAAATCAAAATAAATTTTTTTATCACTTTAACTTAAAGAATGATGAAATTCGAGTTTAAGAAAAGTCTTAAGAAAAATACTATGAGGGAATACCAAAATTAAGCACATGAGGTTTAGTTGGAAATGACCAATCAAGGGAAAATCAAGAGACACTAAGAGGAATGTTAAACATGGATACACATTTATGTATACGAAGATAAGGTGAGAAAACTAAGAAATTGCATATCTTGTGTCATCTTTCTCAATTCTAGGAAATCTGACTACTTGGGTATCTTGTGTGTGAAACATGTTATGTTGAGTCAATATGTTTTCATGAATCTCATTACATATTTTTCATTCTTTTTTCTCTTTTCATTTGATCAAGGGAAAAATCAAGAGACACTAAGAGGAATGCTAAACATGGGATGCACATTTATGTATACAAAGATAAGGTGAGAAAACTAAGAAATTGCTTATCTTGTGTCATCTTGCTCAATTCTAGGAAATTTGGCTACTTGGGTATCTTGTGTGTAAAACATGTTATGTTGAGTCAATATGGTTTCATGAACTCATTACATATTTTTCATTCTTTTTTTAATCTTTTCATTTGCTAGGGACTAGCAAAGTTTAGGTTGAGGGGGATGATTGGAGCCAAAATATGTGCTCTATGGCACATATTCGATATGATTTGTGCACCAAAGGACATTCAGATCATCCAAATTGACCTAAATCAATGATAAGGCCCTAGCCATGAGTTTAAATTGTACTTTGGAGACTTATCTCATGTTCAAGGAAAGAAAAGGGTGCAAATTGAATCACTTTAGATTTTGAAAGATTAAAAAAGGGCTGAATAAGAAAATAAGTGAGTCATAACTCATGGACCATGAGAAAAGGCAAGACGAGGATATCATGAGTTTGAAATATGAGAAATGACCATTATGGAGTAAGAAAGAAGGTAAGAGAACATAGGAAATGAGGCATAAAGCAAGATTCAACTGCATGGAAATTTGGAAATCAAAATTTGGTGGCAACATGTACTCTGAGTTTGAGGAAAAATTTGGAGTAATTTCTGAAGTTCATTTAGGAACACTATATATCATTTTGAAGATTAGGAAGTCAGGAGTTCAACGCTTTAAACGGTGTACAAATCGGAGCTGAAATGAAGAAGTTATGGCCATTTGAAGACAACTATGCAAAGTTGTGAAGGATCATTTCAAAATGATTTTGAAATTCAAAATCCAATTCGAAATAACCCTAATTTTGAATTCACCCACTGCCACTTTGTTGTTTCACCTCCTCTACCTTGGGAATTGCATCTAGGGCACTCCATTCACCCTAAGTGGCCCCACATGACTAGAAATCACCATTTTATTATTTTTAATCACTTTTAGATAATTATTTTTGTAATAAGTGGCTAATGAGAGTGTGCCACATGTTAGGTAATTGATGATATTATATAAACTCTCTTAGTTCTAAGTTTTAGAGATCTTGGATCTTTTTCCGAAGAGTTTGACATTGAAAGTGGAATAAGATGAGAACTTTGGTTTGTTTTCTTTTTCTTCTTTATTAAATATATTGTTTTTAGTTTCTTTTAATTCAAATTATGGATTTTTACCCTATTATGGATTGTAAATGTGACATCACCCCCATGAGAGGCTAAAAAGCCAATTTAGGGCTTGAAGCATGAAAACCTTAGGATTAGAAAACCTATAGGGACAATGAGTTAATTATTAGAACAATGAGAATAATTATTGGTTAGGAGACAATTTATCATTTTTTTATTCTATCCTTGTGAGTTAGTTTAGGGAATAATATAGTAGGTTATTACCTGATACTAGTGATTCTTGGTAATTCTTGATCATTAGTTATCCTCGTCTTCCCTATCGTTATTTGCCTCAAAATAAAGATATAAGGCGTAGGAAAGGTCAAAAAGTCAAATCTTAAACTAGTAATCAATCTCATTCATTTGATGGTTTTAGGAATCTATTTTAAAAAGATAAAAAATTAGGTTTGAATGCAATTTTAAGCTATAAAACTTAAGTTGATAGTGAATAGCCAAGAATCCTAAAGCCCTAAGATCACTTTACATAAGAAACCCTTGTTCTGTCTATTTCTATACCTAAAGTTGGATTGTGGAAAACCCCAAACTTGAATGAATCGAATTTGAAATCAATATTCATTTTGTTATTAATTTAATTTCTTTTACATAGTTTCACATTATCCACATATTTTTTTTCACTTTAGAATTTAAATAAAAGCAATTCATTTATTCTAGTATTGATAATTTCCATAAGCCAATCCTTAAGGACGATACCCGAAGTACTACAAAAGTCGTAGTGACTCTTTCTCTAGTTTTTCTTTACCAGAGTTGCTATGTAAAAAGGCTAAGTATTTTGGTACAATAGAGAAGTTTGGTCAAGGCTCTAATTTCTATGAACAGCTCAGGGTTGTGGATGATATGAATGACTCCGGGTCGTGAGCTCAAAGCTCTAAATACATTGCCTAGCTCAGGGCTGTGGATGATATGAATGACTTGAGATCTCATAAGCTCAGGGCTCTATGTATTATAGATAGCTCATAATTATGGATGATATGAACAATTCTTTGTTGGAAGCTCAAGGCTCTAGATTTTATGCATAGCTTAAGGCTATGAATGAGATGAGCGACCCCGGGTCATTGATTCGCGCATGGAATGCCCAGTCGGGTCATTTAATCAAAAACATTTATAAAACCTATGACCTCATACTAGTGTAGCAAAGCTACTATAGTATAGTGGCTCTAGGGTCGAACTCTGGGATGGGTTTTCATTCTACCAGTGATATACTCATGATTAGAAATTAAATTTAATGATTTCCTTTATAAAAAACTTAAAGCTTAAAAAGAAAATAAAATTTGTTTTGAAAGTATTTGAAACTAAATTAACATAAATTAATTAAAAATGGAAGAAAGAAAGTTTCTCGGAGCTAAGGATTGCTAGGATCAAGTTTAAAATGCAAAGTGGAAAATTCCGGATTTTTCTCCTCGCATTGGGGATTTAACCTATAGTTATTTCCCGAACCGGTGTAGGTTTGACAATGAAGATTTAATCCATTAAAATGGCAAAACAGATGGTAGTGAATTTCATCAATGGTTATTCACTTTAGACTTCCTTTGAATGGCTCGTAAGAGATAACTAATGGTCTAAAGCCAAAAGCTTACCAAATATTGGCAACTCAAAGTCATTCCAAGTGATAAACTCACCTTTCAATGGCCATTGAAATTGGTTCTAATGGATTAATGCAAAACTTGGAATTGAAAACCTCACCTTCCAATAGCTCGTAGGAGATAACTAATGGATAGAAATCCAAAAGCTTATCAAGTATTGGCCCTTGGAAGTTGTCTAATGGAAATAAAAACTAAACTTTGCATTAATGAACCATTAATGAAAAACGACTACCTTACCTTCCGGGTGCAAGAAATTTCCATGGGAATGCATCCAAGCCATCACATAACATCCATACTTTGAGAAACTTAAAAGGTTAGCCTCTCATCCTTGGGGATTTCATCCACCAAGGATGTTTGGCTACTAAGAAAATAGAAATAAAAGAGAAGGAAAAACAGAGCAAGGCTCTGTGCGTCGATTCTATAATTCAATAATAATATTACATAAATTTCTCCCTATGTTTCAACGGATGCAAAGGAGTATAAATAGAGAAGCTTTTCCATCCTTCCTAGCTAAGAAATCTTATGATTGGTGGATTACAAGGAGAAGAATGGAAATTTATACAAAAATATCTAAAATAAAAGATCTCGTGTGGAGTCGGCAAAACAGGGGAGGGGGTATGCGAAATTCGCATACCTGATCAGGAGGTATGCGAAATTCGCATACCATTCAGAAGGTATGCGAAATTTTCGCATACCTGGAGCAGTTTTCTTCCGAAGGTCATAACTTCCTCGTTTCAGCTCCAAATCGTGCACGGTTTGAAGCGTTGGATTCTTGACTTCTTGAGCTTCGAAACGGTATATAGCATATAAAAAATGGACTTCGGGAAGTGCTCCAAAAGTGCCAAAGAACACTGCAGCTGCTCACTTCAGATTTCCTCCTTGCTTCTCTTTGCTTTTCTTTTGCTTTTCTTTGCTTCTCTTTGCTTTTCTTTGCTTTTCTTTGCTTTTCTTCTTTGGTTGGATTGTCTAAGTAGCTCCTCCATCATTTGGCATGCTTGAATTGATTCATAAGCTGATATAAACATGTAAACTTGCCACAAAATGGTTAAAACCAATTACTAAGGACCTTAATGAATTAATTGGGTTAAATGAATATGATTACTACTGAAAGGTGCTTAAAACCTTTATAATTAGGTCTACAAAATAGCACTTTTTGGTAGTAATCACACCCCCCAACCGACTCATTGCTAGTCCCTTAGCAATGGAGGAGATAAAAACTAAGTAAACTATAATATACATAAAAGGGATCATGCAAATCACTCCAAAAAATGATATGAGTGGCATGATTGGATCAAACTCTCACATGGCAAGTCAAGGATATAAAACTCAATCATCAACAAGAGTCATCAAATAACTTACCTATCACAACATGCAAAGAGTGGGCATTATGCAAATTTGAGTATCAAAATAATTTCCACTCCCAAAGGACCAACTCTTAATCTTCCACAAAAATCTATGTGTTATTTATTAGTTTCCGAATATAGTATGTCAAACTAATCTCTCCCCTCAACCTAGTTCTTTTCAAAGCTTAGCAAACTAATCAACCTCCAATAGGCTAAGAACGCACCTCTTTTCTTTCACAATTTTTTTCTTGTAGGAGTGCAAAGCTTAAAGGCATTCTTTTCTAAATTGTCCATGTAACGGGGGTCCATCGATGACTCCCAACCAATCAAGGTTTAGGGCATCAAGCTTTAAGGATCTTTCAACCACTAACTCCTCGGATTTCACCCCGGACTTTTGAGAATGAATTTTTAAATACCCAAGCACCTACAATATGTTAAACTCCACCTATTCACCCATGTAACGAGCATTGAGGTCGGTGACTCCCAACCAATTAAGGCTTAGGGCACCAGGTTTTAAAGATTTTCACCATATACCCCTCGGACCTTGCTCGGGTTTCAAGGCAAGCAAACATTTTTCTTTCTTTCTTTTTCAAGGGCTCATTGGCCTTTTACAAGGTGTCTCAACACTATTAAAATGAGGTCAAAGGTACCAAGTCTAAAATTTTCCTAAGTCAAGAGGGAAATAGTTCTTCATCTTATAAACGGAACCTATTGTGTTTAGTGTGTGGATAGCTTAAAGTGGAAGAACTAAGCTTGAATTCAATAGAAGTTTCAACAATTCATCAACTTTAGTAAGCATAATACAAACTCTAAGACTATGGCAATAAGATAAGAATTTAATTTATCCCATTTACTTTTGAGAATTTTTCCTTAATAACCATGGAGAGTAGAATAAAAACTTAAAAAAATTTTAAAATTAAGCAAAAAGCAACTAAATTACCAAAATAACTTAGCATTTAATGACAGAACTTCCTTCCTCAACTCTCCCCCCAACCAAGCTGAACATTGTCCTCAATGTGACAAAGCGATTAAAAAAATAGGGAGGAAGTGGTACCTCCTGAGTGACATGGAGTCTGAGTTATATTGGAGAAACCACATGTTTCAAAGAAAACATAAGAGTTAGTGAGTAGAGGAAATAGAAAAATGCCAAGCTTAAACAAAAAAAAAAAAAAATGATGTCTATATATGATGTATCATCAGTAATACATCCAATATAAAGCATCAAAACATGGAATTTATTTATACTAATATAATATGTAAAGACAAAAAGTAAAGAGATGATCAAGTAATGGAAGGGTCCTGTGGAGCTGATGCATCTGTGGTGGCCTTCTGAGTAGGTTGGATCAGGACTTTAGCCTCTATTCTGGTATTCTCCTTGGATGGCATAGTGGGGCCCTCCCCGAGTCTTAGGGATGATGGAGCAAAGAAATGAGGCTTAGAGGCTTGGGATCTCCTCGTATGGCATCTAGTGGGGCCCGTACAGGGGCGGCTCTCTGACTGCTCTGGGGAGTTGAGGTATATCATCCTCGGGTCTTGGGCATGATGAAATGATGAAAGGAGGCTCAGAAGCTTGGGTTTATGGAAGGTAAGGGTGGAGAAGCTAAAATTTTCGCACAGGGGTGTGCGAATTTCGCATACCTCAAGAGGGGGTATGCGAATTTCGCATACCTCAAGAGGGGGTATGCGAATTTCGCACAGGGCACTATTCACCCGCGCAAATGCAAAAGTGTGGCTCCTTCAAATGGCCATAACTTCTTCGTTTCAAATCCAAATCGCACACCGTTTGAAGCTATGGACTCCTGACTTCCTAAGCTTCAAAATGATATATGGCATGCATAATTTGAGCTCCAGAAAGTGCTCCAAAAACGTGTCCAACAGTAGCAAAAATGGGTGCGGCTGCAACACTTCCGTTTAAGCTTTGCACAATCATCTTCAAACGGCCATAACTTCTTCGTTTCAACTCCAAATCGAGCACCGTTTGAAGCTATGGACTCCTGACTTCCCAAGCTTTGAAACGAGATATAGTACACATGAAATGAACTTCGGGAAGTGTTTCGCACAGGGGAGGGTAGGGTGTGCGAATTTCGCACACCTCAAAGGGGGTGTGCGAATTTCGCATTCCTGTGGTTCTCCAAGACAGAGAGCATTTTTGAAAATTGGCACAAAAAACGAATTCGCACAAGGTTCGCACAAGGTTCGCATACCTGTGAAATTCGCACAGGGGGATAGAGAGTATGAAATTTTGAAAAGTGGAGCAAAAATGAATTCGCACCGGGTAGGGGAGGTATGCGAAATTCGCATACCTCAAAAGGGGGTGTGCGAAATTTGCTGAACTTGATTTTTCCTCCCCTGTTTTCCTCTGTTTCCACCAAGACTTCATTCTTCAAGCCTTCCTACCTACATGAACACTTCAAAACTCATCTCAAAAACATATTAAAACTAAATTAAAGCTAAGAATTCAAACTAAAACATGCATAAATTTAAAGAAAACATAGAATTTAAATGAAGCTGATAGCATGTACCCCAAAAAGGAGATGAACTATTTAGCTCATCCTCACTCACACACCCACTTCATGCTGAAATCCCCCTGGATCCCAAACAAAATTGGCATCCTTCCCAATTGGTCCAAGGGAATTCGTTTCTCTTCTCTTCCCTAGAGAAGTGGATGCTTTAAAGGG
Organism: Vitis riparia; assembly: GCF_004353265.1. Lineage (NCBI taxonomy): Eukaryota > Viridiplantae > Streptophyta > Magnoliopsida > Vitales > Vitaceae > Vitis > Vitis riparia. The sequence goes on from NC_048444.1 coordinate 13,995,610, forward strand.
TTCAAGTAACCCTTTATCATCTTGAACCTTATGATTTTCAATGGAAGGTTGGTCCATAGAGTTGTCATAGCAATCCCCCACCAAAGTGTCGATCATCAACACTTTCCTTGATCTTTTTGTATTGGTTCCTTGAAGGTTATGGTTGGGTTGAGGAGAAAGCGTCCTTTTCTCCCTGGCTATGTCGAGATTGGTGAGCTTCTCAATGGAGTCTTGAACTTTTTCTATCCTTAGTGATAGATCATTATAAACCTCCTCCATTCTTACATTTATTGAACTCTCCAAATTATCAATCTTTTCATTAAGATGAGAGTTGATCCTTTGTTGCTCACCTACAAAGTCCTCCATGACTTTGCTTATCTTCAAAATGGCTTGCTCCAATGAAGATGTACTCATTGATGGTTGAGGTTGAGGTTGGGTTGTAAGGTTGGGATGGTTATTCCAACTTGAGGTGTAGGAGCTTTGGTAACCGCGCATTTCTCTCATAGTTGGAATGGTAGGGCACTCCCCTACCGTATGCTCATATAAATCATCTCTATTCAAAGCATACTTACTACCCCATTGGCTTTGTTGGCTTTCCCTTTTCTCTAATTCAATCCGATCCCTCATGGATAGGTATGCGAATTTGTCCTTCGGTTGATGTTGAGAACTTTGATCACTACCCCATTGGCTTTGTTGAACTTGCCTTTTCCCCAATTCAATCCGATCCCTCATGGATAGGTATGCAAATTTGTCCTTCTCATGATCATAATGAGAGCTTTGATCTTCACGTGGAATTTCCATTTCTAAAAAAAATGATATTCAACTAAGGCTCTTTTCTTCAACTTGTACCAGGGTTCCCTCTTGGTCTCGAATCCAACAAGGAATGCACAAATTGAAATTAAAAATGAAAATAAAAGAAAAGAGAAAAAAAAAAATTTAACTAAATAAAAACTAAACTAAAAAAATTAGAAGAAAACTCACCAAACTTGTGATGAAGATCACAAGTTACCCTTAATGGTTGCTTCATTGTGCTTGTGGCACCTTCCCCGGCAGCGGCGCCATTTGATTCGACTCGAGCAACGGCGCCATTTGATTCATCCCCGGCAACGGCGCCATTTGATGCCACTCATGGTAGCTTAGCTTTAAAGGCGTATCAACAAAATTTATACCTTAGATACTATTACTAAAGTAGCCAAGCTACTATAGCATAGTGGTTCTAGGATCGTTCACTGGGAAGGGTTTTCGCAAACACAAGTGATATTCAAATTAGGAAATAGGTGATTTTCTTATGGATGTTAGCTTTAAAAGAAGATGTAAATGTTTTAGAAAGATTTAAACTAATTTAAGCTAACATTAAAGACTAAAATGAAATGGTGTAAAAACAAGTTTCTCAAAGATAGGATAGCTATGCTCCGGCTCTTATGCAAATTGGAAATCTCAGGATAGGCTCCTCGCGTTGGGGTTGCAACTATGGTGATGCTTGCTTCCCGAACCGGTATGGATTTAGCAAATCAAGTTTTAATCCTTTAAAATGGCAAAACAGATGGTAGTGAATTTCATCAATGGTTATTCACTTTAGACTTCCTTTGAATGGCTCGTAAGAGATAACTAATGGTCTAAAGCCAAAAGCTTACCAAATATTGGCAACTCAAAGTCATTCCAAGTGATAAACTCACCTTTCAATGGCCATTGAAATTGGTTCTAATGGATTAATGCAAAACTTGGAATTGAAAACCTCACCTTCCAATAGCTCGTAGGAGATAACTAATGGATAGAAATCCAAAAGCTTATCAAGTATTGGCCCTTGGAAGTTGTCTAATGGAAATAAAAACTAAACTTTGCATTAATGAACCATTAATGAAAAACGACTACCTTACCTTCCGGGTGCAAGAAATTTCCATGGGAATGCATCCAAGCCATCACATAACATCCATACTTTGAGAAACTTAAAAGGTTAGCCTCTCATCCTTGGGGATTTCATCCACCAAGGATGTTTGGCTACTAAGAAAATAGAAATAAAAGAGAAGGAAAAACAGAGCAAGGCTCTGTGCGTCGATTCTATAATTCAATAATAATATTACATAAATTTCTCCCTATGTTTCAACGGATGCAAAGGAGTATAAATAGAGAAGCTTTTCCATCCTTCCTAGCTAAGAAATCTTATGATTGGTGGATTACAAGGAGAAGAATGGAAATTTATACAAAAATATCTAAAATAAAAGATCTCGTGTGGAGTCGGCAAAACAGGGGAGGGGGTATGCGAAATTCGCATACCTGATCAGGAGGTATGCGAAATTCGCATACCATTCAGAAGGTATGCGAAATTTTCGCATACCTGGAGCAGTTTTCTTCCGAAGGTCATAACTTCCTCGTTTCAGCTCCAAATCGTGCACGGTTTGAAGCGTTGGATTCTTGACTTCTTGAGCTTCGAAACGGTATATAGCATATAAAAAATGGACTTCGGGAAGTGCTCCAAAAGTGCCAAAGAACACTGCAGCTGCTCACTTCAGATTTCCTCCTTGCTTCTCTTTGCTTTTCTTTTGCTTTTCTTTGCTTCTCTTTGCTTTTCTTTGCTTTTCTTTGCTTTTCTTCTTTGGTTGGATTGTCTAAGTAGCTCCTCCATCATTTGGCATGCTTGAATTGATTCATAAGCTGATATAAACATGTAAACTTGCCACAAAATGGTTAAAACCAATTACTAAGGACCTTAATGAATTAATTGGGTTAAATGAATATGATTACTATTGAAAGGTGCTTAAAACCTTTATAATTAGGTCTACAAAATAGCACTTTTTGGTAGTAATCAGTCATGAGCGTAGAGCTCTAGATGCTAAGAACAACACAAGGCTATGGATGGTGCAAACAAATTGGTGTTGTGAGCTGAAGGCTCTTGATGTTATGAATAGCTCAGGGATGTGGATGATATGAAGTACTCACAGTCATAAGCTCAAGACTTTAGATGCTATGAAGAGCTCAGGGCTGTGGATCATATGAATGACTCAAGGTCATGAGCTTAAGGCTCTAGAAGCAATGAACAACTCATTGTTGTGGATTTCATGAATGACTATGGGTCGTGAGCTTGGGGCACTAGATGCTATGAACAAACTTAGGGCTGTGGATGACATGAAGGATTGTGGGTCATGAGATCAAGGCTTTAGTTGCTATGAATAGCTTAGGGTTGTGGATGATATGAATGATTTTGGGTTGTGAGCTCAAGGCTCTAGATGCTATGAACTACTCAGGCGTGTGGATGATACGAATGATTCTAGGTCATAAGTTCAAGACTCTAGATGCTATGAATAACTTAGGGCTATTGATGACATGAATTGAGGGGTCTTGATGCTATGACCAACTCAGAGCTATTGATGACATGAATGATAATTACTACTCAAAAAGTGTTATTTTGTACCTTGTAATTAACTCTTTAAACACTTTTGAGTAGTATTTATTACCTTTTAACTCAATTAGCATATTAAGTACCTTTGCAATCATTTCTAATCAAATTGTGTAAGTTTTGGTGTTTTTGATAGTATTTTGATCACCAAAGCAATCCAAGATTGAGGAGAGTTCTATGGAATCCATGGCAAAGCAATTGGAAGCTCATTAACATGAAGAACCTAAGCTTTGAAGCTTTATAATCCTTTTTCAAAAGCAAATCATGAATGCAAGGAGGGAAAGCAAAGAGAGAAATCTAACATGAAGAATTCAAGAGGACAGCAACTGTTGGACACTTTTGGAGCACTTCCTGGACCCTATTTGATGAATACTATATGTCATTTCGAAGCTCAGGAAGTCAACAATCCAATGCTTCAAACGGTGCATGATTCGGGGTTGAAATGAAGAAGCTAGAGCCATTGGAAGCCGATCACACCAAGCTGAAGGCTAATTTCGCAGGTTGCGAAATCAACCTTTGGTTGCGAAATCACAAGAGGATGGCTGCGAAATCAGCCATTGGCTGCGAAATGGTGACCTTCAGCTTGTGAAATTTCACATCCATCTTGCACGCTTGCGAAATCCTCTTGAGTGCTTCCAGATATTTGCGACCGACATTTTTAGATTTTTTGCTTCAAATATTTGATGTCTAAATCCCCATTTTCTCCTTGTAATCCACCAATTATAGGATTCCTTAGTTATTAAGTAAGAACAAAGGGTGAATAACCTCATATATATTGTTTGTAATTTTCAACATAGAGATATCTGGGGAGCTTGTTCTCATAGACAACTTTTTGTATAGTTTTGAAGGAAGTAAAATACAGAGCTTTGCTCCGCCTTACCTTCTCGTTTTAATTGTATTATTCTTACTAGCCAAACAAGCTCTAAGGATGTTTCCTTAGAGAATGAGTGGCTAAGCTTTTTGTCTCTTGGAGCTAAGGTAACCGAGTAAGGTCCCGAATGCAAGAATTGGTAGTTTTGTTGTTTCAGCTATTAATGAAGAGCAAGTGTGACCCATTAATGATTTCTATGTTTTTAGTTAACTTAAAATGCCTTTAATTCACTTGGGCCAACACTTGGTAAGGCAAGTGATCTCCGTCCATTGAGATGAACTAGTTTACCTCTTGCGAGCCTTTGGGAGGTGACTTGAAGGTAGGATTTTCTAGAATTGCCAACACTTGGTAAGCTTTTGGACTCTAAGGAGACATCCATTAGTTATCTCTTGCGAGCTTGAGAAGGGAAGTCCAAGGTTAATGATCACCTTGAATGGGGAAGGCTAGGTGAGAGGTATGAGCCATTGTAAGATGCATCAGTGAGAGGGAATTAGTGCTGAAATCCATTAAAGGGAAACATCTGTACAACACCGGTTAGAGAATTAACTATATGTTAATTCTCTAATGCGAGGAAAAGATTCAAGTGACCGGAACTCTATTCTTGCATGAGGAGCCTGACCCCAGTGAACCTAAAACTCCAAGGAACGCTTTTCTTCATAAGTAATTCCCATTACTTTCTTTTTAGTTAGCTTAAAACAAATCCTTTTTCAACTAAAGTTTATGTTTTCTTTTGAAGCTAACCTTGAAATGAAAAACCATCAATTCAAATTTGAGTTGTTATCAATTATAAGTTGAAAACCCTTTCCAGTGAACGATCCTAGAGCCACTATGCTATATTAGCTAAGGCTATCTTAGTGCATGGTGATATACGTTATAAATTTTGTTGATTACTCCTATCTGAGGACCAAACTCAAGGTACACCAGCTAGGCACGCAATCAAATGGCGCCGCTGCCGGGGAAGGTGCCAACTTCATAGTAGTATTATTTCAGAGTACTTATGATTTTCATCACAAGTTTGGTGATTTTTTTTCATTTTACTAAGTCTTTTAATTGTTTCTTTTACTTGTTCATACTCTAACATATCTTTTAATTTAGTTTTAGTTAATCTAAGTCTTTTTGGTAGTCTTGTTTTCTTTTGTTTTAGTTATAGTTGATACTAGTTGTGTATGCCAAATTGGATACGAGATAGTGGAGGAAGGCTTGTGAAACGTGAAACACCTCATAACAAGGAATTGGAATTGAGCTTGAATATCATGGAAGCTACACTTGAAGATCAATATAGTCACCATGGTCACTAGGACAATCCCAATGCTTTTAGATCAATGAGGGACCGCATGCATCCACCTCGTATGAGTGCACCATCATGTATAGTGCCCTCAACAGAGCAGCTAGTGATCAGACCACATATTGTTCCACTTCTACCAACTTTCCATGGGATGGAAAGTGAGAATCCCTATGCACATATCAAGGAATTTGAAGATGTTTGTAATACATTCCAAGAAGGAGGAGCTTCAATCCACTTGATGAGGCTTAAGCTATTTCCTTTTACTTTAAAGGATAAGGCCAAGATTTGGCTTAATTCTTTAAGGCCAAGGAGTATCCGTACTTGGACTGATTTACAAGCTGAATTCCTCAAGAAGTTTTTTCCTACTCATAGAACAAATGGCTTGAAAAGGAAAATTTCAAACTTCTCAGCTAAAGAGAATGAGAAATTCCATGAGTGTTGGGAAAGATACATGGAAGCCATCAATGCTTGTCCTCACCAATTGTTTTGATACATGGCTATTGGTGAGTTATTTCTATGATGGGATGTCTTCCTCAATGAAGCAACTCCTCGAGACAATGTGTGGAGGAGATTTCATGAGTAAGAATCTGGAGGAAGCTATGGATTTCTTGAGTTATGTGGCTGAAGTTTCAAGAGGATGGGATGAACTGAACAAAGGAGAAGTGGGGAAAATGAAGTCTCAATTGAATGCTTTCAATGCTAAGGCTGGGATGTACACATTGAATGAAGATGTTGATATGAAAGTAAAATTTGCAGCTATGACAAGAAGATTGGAGGAGCTAGAACTGAAAAAGATACATGAAGTGCAAGCTATTGCTGAAACACCAATGCAAGTAAAGCCATGTCCTATTTGTCAATATTATGAACACTTGGTGGAGGAGTGCCCTACAATTCCAGCTGCTAGGGAAATGTTTGGAGAACAAGCAAATGTCATTGGACAATTCAAGCCCAACAACAACGCTTCGTATGGAAATATGTACAACTCAAGTTAGAGGAACCATCCAAATTTTTCTTGGAAGCCAAGAGCACCTCAGTACCAACAGCCAGCTCAACCATCTCAACCTCACCAAAACCCCAAGGGTATCCATGAAGTGGAAACTCATGAAGGAGAATCTTCATAGATGAGAGATGTCAAAGCCTTGATCACTCTAAGGAGTGGTAAAAAGGTTGAGTTGTCAACACCCAAGCCACATCTTGAAGAGGAAGAAGAAGAAGAGACAGAGAAGAGGGAGGAAATCAAAGGAAAGAAGAAAGATATCAGTGAAGGGAAAGAGGACCATGATTCAACAGTGAATGCAAATTCGGAGAAAGTGCTTATTAAGGAAGAAATGTTGAAGAAACACACCTCTCCACCTTTTCCTCAAGCTTTGCATGGGAAAAATGGGATAAAAAATGCATCAGAAATTCTTGAAGTATTGAGACAAGTGAAAGTCAATATTCCATTGCTGGATATGATTAAACAATTTCCAACATATGCAAAATTCCTAAAGGACTTGTGTACTATCAAAAGAGGGTTGAATGTGAATAAGAAAGCCTTCTTGACTGAGCAAGTAAGTGCTATCATACAATGCAAGTCTCCTTTGAAGTACAAAGATCCGGGATGTCCTACCATTTCAATCATGATTGGGGGAAAGGTAGTAGAGAAAGCTTTGTTAGACTTGGGAGCAAGTGTGAATTTGCTACCATGCTCTATTTATAAGCAATTGGGACTTGGTGAATTGAAGCCAACATCAATCACTCTATCTCTAGCTGATAGATCAGTGAAAATTCCAAGGGGGATAATTGAAGATGTCTTAGTTCAAGTTGATAATTTCTACTATCCAATAGATTTTATTATTCTTGATACGGACCCCATTGTCAAGGAAGCTAATTATGTTCCTATCATCCTTGGAAGGCCATTCCTTGCTACCTCAAATGCAATCATCAATTGTAGTAATGGACTCATGCAACTCACTTTTGGCAACATGACACTTGAGCTCAATATCTTTTATATGTCTAAAAAGCTAATCACTCCGGAAGAAGAAGAAGGTCCAGAAGAGGTATGCATTATTGACACTCTAGTGGAGGAGCACTGTAATCAGAATATGCAAGACAAGTTGAATGAAAGTCTTGGGGACCTTGAAGAAGGGTTGTCTGAACCCTCTGATGTGCTTGCTACTCTACAAGGTTGGAGGAGGAGAGAAGAGATTCTACCTTTGTTCAATAAAGAGGAGGCATAAGAAGCTACTAAAGAAGAGACCCCAAAGCTCAATTTGAAGCCTCTACCCATGGAGTTGAAATACACATACCTGGAAGAGAATAAACAATGCCTTGTTGTTATATCTTCATCTCTTACTAGTCCTCAGGAGAAGTGTCTACTTGAAGTTCTCAAGAGATGTAAGAAAGCAATAAGATGGCAAATATCGGACTTGCAAGGCATCAGTCCTTTGGTTTGTACACATCATATATATATGGAGGAAGAAGCTAAACTAATTCGTCAACCTCAAAGAAGATTGAATCCTCATTTGCAAGAGGTGGTGCGAGCTGAGGTGCTGAAGTTACTTCAAGCAGGTATTATCTATCCCATATTTGACAGCCCTTGGGTGAGTCCTACTCAAGTGGTACCAAAGAAGTCAGGGATTAATGTGGTTCAAAATGAAAATGGAGAAGAAATTGCTACACGCCTCACTTCAGGTTGGAGGGTGTGTATTGATTATAGAAAATTGAATGCTGTGACAAGGAAAGATCATTTTCCATTGCCATTTATTGATCAAGTGTTGGAGAGAGTCTCTGGCCATCCTTTCTATTGTTTCTTGGACGGGTACTTCGGGTATTTTCAAATTGAAATTGATGTTGAAGATCAGGAGAAGACCACTTTCACATGTCCATTTGGAACATACGCCTACAGAAGAATGCCTTTTGGTTTATGCAATGCACCCGCAACATTCCAAAGATGTATGCTTAGTATCTTCAGTGATATGGTGGAGTGAATTATGGAGGTTTTCATGGATGACATCACCATATATGGAGGTACATTTGAAGAATGCTTAGTCAACTTGGAAGCGGTTCTTAATAGATGCATTGAAAAGGACTTGGTGCTCAAATGGGAGAAATGTCATTTTATGGTACATCAAGGAATTGTCCTTGGCCATATCATCTCCGAGAAAGGCATTGAAGTTGATTACTACCCAAAAAGTGCTATTTTACACTTTTAAGTCATTATGTTTTAAGCACTTTTGTGTAGTAATTCTCCATCTTTATTCCAATTGGCATGTTAAGGACCTAGCAATGACTTCTAATCATATTTGTGGCTAGTTTTAGTGTTTTTACAGCTTTTTGGATCATTAAGACAAGCCAACTAAAGGAGAAAAGCAAAGAGAAACAAAGAGAAGCAAAGAGGAAAACAGAGGACAACAGCTACAGTCTTATTTGGCACTTTTGGAGCACTTCCCGAAGTCCATTTTCTACATGCTATATACCATTTCAAAGCTCAGGAAGTCAAGAATCCAACTCTTCAAACCGTGTATGATTTGGAGCTGAAACGAGGAAGATATGGCCTTCGGAAGATAACTGCTCTAGGCTTGTGCGAAATTCGCACAACACCTTCAACTTGTGCGAATGGTGTGCGAAACTCGCACACCCCCTCCCAAATTCGCACACCCCATGCGTGGTGCGAATTTTCCTTTGTTTTTGCCGACTCCACTTTAGATATTTTCTTATGTATTTTTTGATGTAATTTCCTTTCTTATCCTTGTAACAAGCCAATCACAAGCTTTGCTTTTGTAAAGACTATATAAGGGGTGGAAATCACCTCTTGAAGACATCTATCATATGTGTTATGTTTTACACTTAGAAAAATACAGAGCTCTCTCGTTTTCCCTTTTCTCTCTACTATTTTCTTTTTCTTGGAAGCTAAACAACCTCTGAGGATGTTTTCTCAAAGGATGAGAGGCTAAACTTTTGGTTTCTTGGAGTGAAGGAAGCTAGGTGAAAAGTCCAGATGCAAAGGTGAAAAACGCTCATGCCTTAAATACAGGTAGTTGAAGTTCATAAATGGCTTTTAAATCCAAAGTTTTGCTTTAAATCCCTTAGAATCACTTTGAATGGCCAATACATGGTAAGCTTCAAGTCTCTGTGGATGCTTATTGCTAGATCCATATCAGTCCATTAGTTATCATGTACGAGCCATTGGAAAGTGGTTCAAGGTGAAGACCCATAGTGTCTAAAGCCATTAATGGACCTTGACTACCATTTCTATTGACTTTTATGGATTAAATCTTCATTGTTAAACCTATACCGGTTCGGGAAATAACTATAGGTTAAATCCCCAATATGAGGAGAAAAATCCGGAATTTTCCACTTTGCATTCTAAACTTGATCCTAGCAATCCTTAGCTCCGGGAGACTTTCTTTCTTCCATTTTTAATTAGTTTATGTTAATTTAGTTTCAAACACTTTCAAAACAAATTTTATTTTCTTTTAAACTTTAAGTTTTTGATAAAGGAAATCATTAAATTCAATTTCTAATCATGAGTATATCGCTGGTAGAATGAAAACCCATCCCAGAGTTCGACCCTAGAGCCACTATACTATAGTAGCTTTGCTACGCTAGTATGAGGTCATAGGTTTTATAAATGTTTTTGATTAAATGACCCGACTGGATTTACACTGAATCAGAAGTTGATAAAGCAAAGGTGGAACTTATTGTCAAATTGCCATCCCCAACAACTGTAAAACAAGTAAGGCAATTCTGGCCATGCAGGGTTCTACAGGAGATTTATAAAAGACTTCTCTAAGCTTTCAAAGCCTCTTTGTGAACTTTTGGCTAAGGATGCTAAGTTTATATGGGATGAAAGATGTCAAAGGAGTTTTGATCAATTGAAGCAATTTTTGACAACTGCTCCAATAGTGAGGGCTCCCAACTGGAAATTACCCTTTGAAGTAATGTGTGATGCCAATGACTTTGCTATAGGAGCTGTACTTGGCCAAAAAGAAGATGGAAAGCCCTATGTGATCTACTATGCAAGCAAGACATTTAACGAAGCTCAAAGGAACTACACAACTGTAGAGAAAGAATTGTTAGCTGTAGTGTTTGCCTTAGACAAGTTTTGTGCTTATCTAGTAGGGTCTTTCATCATTGTTTTCACTGACCATTCAGCCTTCAAGTATTTATTGACAAAGCAAGATGCAAAAGCAAGGTTGATTAGATGGATTCTCTTATTACAAGAGTTCGATCTTCAAATCAGAGATAAGAAAGGAGTGGAGAATATGGTAGCTAACCACCTTTCAAGGTTGGCTATAGCACACAATTCCCATGTCTTACCTATTAATGATGACTTTCCTGAGGAATCACTTATGTTGCTAGCAAAAACTCCTTGGTATGCTCATATTGCTAACTATCTAGTTACCGGTGAAGTTCCAAGTGAATGGAAAGCACAAGACAGGAAGCACTTCTTTGCAAAGATTCATGCTTATTATTAGGAAGAGCCTTTCCTTTTCAAGTATTGTGTAGATCAAATAATAAGGAAGTGTGTCCCTGAAGAAGAGCAACAAGGAATCCTTAGCCATTGCCATGAAAGTGCATGTGGAGGCCACTTTGCCTCTCTGAAAACAGCCATGAAGGTGTTGCAATAAGGGTTTTGTTGGCCATCACTTTTCAAAGATGCCCACACCATGTGTTGGACCTGTGATAGGTTCCAGAGGCTCGGGAAGCTAACAAGAAGGAATCAAATGCCTATGAACCTCATTCTAATAGTTGATCTCTTTGATGTTTGGGGCATTGACTTCATGGGACCTTTTCCAATGTCTTTTGGTAACTCTTATATCTTGGTGGGGGTGGACTATGTTTCTAAATGGGTTGAGGCAATCCCCTGTAAACATAATGATCACAGGGTGGTTCTCAAGTTTCTCAAAGAGAACATCTTCTCAAGATTTGGGGTGCCTAAGGCCATAATCAGTGATGGAGGTACTCATTTTTGCAACAAACCTTTTGAAACCCTATTAGCCAAGTATGGAGTGAAGCATAAGGTAGGTAGACCTTATCACTCTTAGACTTTCGGGTAAGTTGAGCTAGCAAACAGGGAAATCAAGAACATATTGATGAAGGTGGTGATCACGAGTAGAAGAGATTGGTATATTAAGCTTCATGATTCACTATGGGCATATAGAATAGCTTACAAGACTATTCTTGCATGTCTCCCTATCGCCTAGTCTATGGCAAAGCATGCCATCTCCCTATGGAAGTTGAATATAAGGCTTGGTGGGCAATCAAGAGGTTAAACATGGACTTGATCAGAGTCGGGGCAAAAAGGTGCTTAGACCTTAATGAGATGGAGGAATTAAGAAATGATGCTTACATCAATTCCAAAGTTGCAAAACAGAGGAGGAAGAGGTGGCATGATCAATTAATCTCCAATAAAGAATTCAGGAAAGGACAAAGAGTCTTACTCTATGATTCAAGGCTCTATATCTTTCCTGGGAAGCTCAAGTCAAGGTGGATAGGCCCTTTCATTATTCACCAAGTGCATCTCAATGGAGTGGTGGAATTACTGAATTCCAATAGCACAGACACTTTTAAAGTCAATGGTCATCGTCTCAAGCCATTCATTGAACCATTAAAGCAAGAAAAGGAGGAAATCAACCTCCTTGAGCCACATAAAGCCTAATAAGAAAAGGGTTAGATGGACTTGGTTTCACCAAAGTCCATATTTTTTTGTTTAATTTTGTTAATTTAAAAGCTTTAGTAATTGTTTTGATTTTAATTTTGGTCTTAAGTTGTGTTATTTATATGTAACTTAATCTTTTTGAATGATCTAATTTAGGAGGAATTGCAAAGAAATTGAAGGAAGGTCTCTGGGAGTCAAAAGAAGCTCAGGAGCAAGAGAAAAACCATGGTCTGCGAGATTTCGCAGCCAAAAAGAGGCCCCTACGAAAATGGCCCTTGGCTACGAAATAATTTCGCAGCCCCAACAAGCCCGCTGCGAAATCAGGGCTTGGTTGCGAAAACGCCCCTTGGCTGCCAAATGATTTCGTAGCCCCATGCACCCCCTCTACGAAACACCCCTTTGGCACACGAGTGCCATTTCGCAGCCCCTAGCCTCATTTCGCAGATACGAAATGCTCTACGAAATCCCCAAAGCTTTAAAAATCCCAATTTCGCAGCCATAACCCTATTTTGTAGCTGGTTTCACAGCTGCGAAACCACCCCTTGGCACATGAGTGCCATTTAGCACCCCCCTTATTTTGCAACTGCGAAATGGGCTGTGAAAATGCCCCTCTACTGCGAAAATGCCCCACTGCTAATCGCCTTTCCGTTGCGAAAACTAAAACCGTCCCTTGGCATCCATTTTTAAACGTTATAAATTCCACATTTCGTTTTAAACTGGTCATTTGAACTTCCCATAGGTGCCAAAGAGGAGCCAAACCAGAGCAACCTTCCATCTGACCCCCATCTGAGCCCAAGCCGCGTGTGCACCTTCGACTACCTTCTCTGAGATAGCCATGGCAAAAACCCGGGGAACTAAGTCCTCGTCTCCTTCAAGCCGCCTAAGAGTCCCAAGAGAGACCCCTGTCCAAGGCTCTATACCCGAGCCTCCATAGCCACTGGTCGTCCCACCTCCAATTGCGGACACACCCTTGAGTCCTCCTTCGAGGCGATATGAGACGAGGAGGCCACCCATCACACCCGGGGCAAGCTCTTCGCGAGCCAAAAAGTCAGGTAGCCATCCCCCTAAGAAGAAAGCCAGGGTATCAGCACCAATTGAGTCATCAGAGCCGTCTTCAGAGCCTCCATCAGAGCCTCAGCCGTCTCAGCCACCAGCCACAGAGTCTCAGATTCCCTCAAGCATGACTCCTGAGGTGGTTATCAGATGTCCCATGGTTACTCAACCACCTATTGAGGGTAATTTGGATTGTAGGGCAAGACCATTCCACTCCGAGCTTTGCTTTGACACAACTACTTTCAGACTTCAGCCAGAGCTCAGGGATTCCTTCCATCTGCTATAAAGGTACCATATGGAGCACTTGATGACTCCCAAGGATTTTTTCTATCCCCGTGTAGCATTGGACTTTTATCAGTCCATGACCACACACCAGGTCCGGGATCCTACTGTCATCCACTTTACCATAGACGGACGCCATGGTATTTTGGGAGCCAGACACATAGCAGAGGCCCTACGCATTCCCTATGAGCTAGCACGTCCAGAGGATTATCGAGTCTGGACTCATCCTTCCCAAAGCGACATAGTTCATATTCTGTCTAGGGCATCCACACGCCAGTATCTGTTGAGGAAGGAGCTCCCTCCTAGCATGTTTTTTTATAGATGCACTTCTGCGCCATAACATCTTTCCACTTCAGCATTGGGTGTAGAGGACAGGAGTTTTGCTAGAGGTATTGTTCAGGATATCTGAGGGATTCTTCTTTGGCCCTCATCATCTCATTATGGCCGCTCTTCTATACTTTGAAGAGAAGGTCCATAGGAAGAAGTTGCTCAGAGCGGATGCTATTCCACTTCTCTTCCCTAGATTGTTATGCCAGATTTTGGAGCACTTGAGATAACCATCAGAGCCTTAGCTTGAGCGCAGACGCATTTGCCAAGAGATATTCACTCTCAACAAATGGACGAGTATGACATCATATGGTGCAGAACCGGGAGCCCCAGCTGGACCAGAGCATCCAGAGATTCCACATCTAGAGCAGCTAGAGGAGCCACGGCCAATTCAGATACCAACTAACATGAGAGTATCTGCCCCTACAGTGCCCTTTATAGATCCTATACTTGAGGTTGCACCCTCTGCTCCTCCTGCCACACCACGGGCTCCCCCTGTTATTCCATCTATATTAGAGCCCTCTCCGTCATCTGAGTCTAGGATCGCCATATCCATTTTCGAGTACAGAGGCCTATGTCACACTTTGCAGGCATTGACCACTTCTCAGAGCATCCTCACTCAGCAGATGACAGCTCTTCGTGCTCATCAGGAGTAGATTATCGCCACTCAGACCCAGCATATTGCCATCCTGAGGTAGATTCAGTACCATCCGGGTATTCTATCGACTCATGAGCACACCATTCCTATCCCATCAGAGCCCACAGAGTCATCACGGGCCCCTCATCTCGTAGAGCACACTGCCCTCTGAGGAGCCGATTACAGGAGAGACAGAGGCATCCACCCCGAGCATTCTGACCTCTATAGCTAAGCCATCATCTTCACATCATCCTCCAGCCACTATCTGATCATTTGCATAGTTTCCTTTATGTATTTCCTTACTATAGTAGAACTTGTAATCCCATGCTTTGATATTTTATATATTGGGATTGGTTGTATTACTTGTTTTCCTTTATATTGTACTTTCATGAAGTAATACAAATCTATCAATTTTTTAGCACTCTTAGCATTATTTTATTTTAATTCCTCTACTCATATCTTTTATTGTTTTTGAAACATGTGGTTTCTCCTATTCTACTCGAACTTCATATCACTCAGGAGGTACCACTTCCTCCCTGTAATTTCAATCGCTCATACCACATTGAGGACAATGTTCAGCTTGGTTGGGGGGAGAGTTGAGGAAGGAAGTTTTGTTATTAATGCTAAGTTATTTTGGTAATTTAGTTGCTGTTTGTTTAATTTTAAAATTTTTTAAAGTTTTTTATTCTACTCTCCAAGGTTATTAAGGAAAAATTTTCAAAATGAAATGGGAGAAATTGAATTTTTGTCTTCTTACTTGACTTAGAGTTTGTATTATGCTTACTAAAGTTGGTGAATTGTTGAAACTTCTATTGAATTCAACCTTAGTTCTTCCACTTTAAGCTATTCACACACTGTGCACAATAGGTTCCGAGTATAAGATGAAAAACTATTTCCCTCTTTATTTAGGAAAATTTAGACTTGGTACCTTTGACCTCATTTAATAGTGTTGGGACACCTTATAAAAGGCCAATGAGCCTTTGGAAAAAAAGAAAGAAAGAAAGAAAAAATGTTTGCTTACCTTGAAACCCGAGCAAGGTTTGAGGGGTATATGGTGAAAATCTTTAAAACCTAGTGCCCTAAGCCTTAAGTGGTTGGGAGTCACCGACCTCAATGCTCGTTACAAGGGTGAATAGGTGGAGTTTAACATGTTGTAGGTGCTTGGGTATTAAAAATTCATTCTCAAAAGTCCGGGGTAAAATCCGAGGAGTTAGTAGTTGAAAGATCCTTAAAGCTTGATGCCCTAAACCTTAATTGGTTGGGAGTCATCGATGGACCCCCGTTACATGGACAATATAGAAAAGAATACCTTTAAGCCTTGTACTCCTATAATGAGAAAACAATTGTGAAACAAAAAGGTTCGTTCTTATCCTATTGAATTTGGTCAGTTTGCTAAGTGTTGAAAAAGAACTAGGTTGGGGGGAGAGATTAGTTCAGCATACTATATTCGGAAACTATCAAGTAACACTTAGATTTTTGTGGAAGAGTAAGGTTTGGTCCTTTGGAAGTGGAAATGATTTTAAAGCTTCATTTTGCATAATGCCTTCTCTTTAGGAATTGTGATTAGGTAAAGTATTTAATAACTCTTGTTGAAATTTGAGTTTTATATTTCTTTAATGTCCCATGTGAGAGTTTGATCATCATGCCACTTAAAATTTTTTGAAGTGATCAGCATGATTTTGTAAAGTATATTACTGTTTAGTTTACTTTTTCTCTCCTTTATTGCTAAGAGACTAGCAATATGTCGGTTGGGGGGAGTGATTACTACTCAAAAGTGTTATTTTGTACCTTGTAATTAACTCTTTTAAACACTTTTGAGTAGTAGTTATTACCTTTTAACTCAATTAGCATATTAAGTACCTTTGCAATCGTTTCTAATCAAATTGTGTAAGTTTTGGTGTTTTTGATAGTATTTTGATCACCAAAGCAATCCAAGATTGAGGAGAGTTCTATGGAATCCATGGCAAAGCAATTGGAAGCTCATTAACATGAAGAACCTAAGCTTTGAAGCCTTATAATCCTTTGCCAAAAGCAAATCATGAATGCAATGAGGGAAAGCAAAGAGAGAAATCTAACATGAAGAATTCAAGAGGACAGAAACTGTTGGACACTTTTGGAGCACTTACTGGAGCCCATTTTATGCATACTATATGTCATTTTGAATTTTGGGAAGTAAAAAATCCAACGCTTCAAACGGTGTGCGATTCGGAGTTGAAATGAAGAAGTTAGAGCCATTGGAAGCCGATCACACCAAGTTGAAGGCCAATTTCGCAGGCTGCGAAATCACAAGAGGATGGTTGTGAAATCAGCCATTGGCTCTTGGCCTTTGGCTGCGAAATCACAAAAGGATGGCTATGAAATCAGCCATTGGCTGCGAAATGGTGACCTTCAGCTTGCGAAATTTCGCAGCCATCTTGCACGCCTATGAAATCCTCCTGAGTGCTTCTAGATATTTGTGACCGACATTTTTAGATTTTTTGCTTCAGATATTTGATGTCTAAATCCCCATTTTCTCCTTGTAATCCACCAATTATAGGATTCCTTAGTTATTAAGTAAGAACAAAGGGTGAATAACCTCATATATATTGTTTGTAATTTTCAACACAGAGATATCTGGGGAGCTTGTTCTCAGAGACAACTTTTTGTATAGTTTTGAAGGAAGTAAAATACAGAGCTTTGCTCTGCTTTACCTTCTCGGTTTGATTGTATTATTCTTACTAGCCAAACAAGCTCTGAGGATGTTTCCTTAGAGAATGAGTGGCCAAGCTTTTTGTCTCTTGGAGTTAAGGTAACCGGGTAAGGTCCCGAATGCAAGAATTGGTAGTTTTGTTGTTTCAGCTATTAATGAAGAGCAAGTGTGACCCGTTAATGATTTCTATGTTTTTAGTTAACTTAAAACGCCTTTAATTCACCTGGGCCAACACTTGGTAAGGCAAGTGATCTCCGTCCATTGAGATGCACTAATTTACCTCTTGCGAGCCTTTGGGAGGTGACTTGAAGGTAGGATTTTCTAGAATTTCCAACACTTGGTAAGCTTTTGGAATCTAAGGAGACATCCATTAGTTATCTCTTGCGAGCTTGAGAAGGGAAGTCCAAGGTTAATGATCACCTTGAATGGTGAAGGCTAGGTGAGAGGCACGAGCCATTGTAAGATGCATCAGTGAGAGGTAATTAGTGCTGAAATCCATTAAAGGGAAACATCTGTACAACACCGGTTAGAGAATTAACTATATGTTAATTCTCTAATGCGAGGAAAAGATTTAAGTGACTAGAACTCTGTTCTTGCATGAGGAGCCTGACCCCAGTGAACCTAAAACTCCAAGGAATGATTTTCTTCATAAGTAATTCCCAGTACTTTCTTTTTAGTTAGCTTAAAACAAATCCTTTTTTCAACTAAAGTTTATGTTTTCTTTTGAAGCTAACCTTGAAATGAAAAACCATCAATTCAACTTTGAGTTGTTATCAATTGTAAGTTGAAAACCCTTCCCAGTGAACGATCCTAGAGCCATTATGCTATATTAGCTAAGACTATCCTAGTGCATGGTGATATAGGTTATAAATTTTGCTGATTACTCCTGTCTGAGGACCAAACTCAAGGTACACCAGCTAGGCATGCAATCAAATGACTTCGGGTCATGAGCTTAAGGTGCTAGATGCTATGAAATACACAAGGTTGTGCATGAAATGAATGACTCTGAGTCGTGAGCTCAGAGCTTTAAATGCTATCAACAACTCAAGGCTATGGATGACATGAATGAGTTTGGGGCGTGAGCTTAGGGCTCTAGATGTATGAACAACTCAAGGATGTGGATGACATGGATGACTCTAGGTTATGAGCTCATGGATCTAGATGCTATGAAAAACTCAAGGCTATGGATGATATGAAAAACTCGAGGTTGTGTGCTTAGGACTGTAAATTTTATGAATAGCTAAGGGTTGTGGACGGTATGAACAACTCTTGGTTATGAGATCAAGGCTCTAAATGTTATAAACAACTTAGGGCTGTGAATGACAAAAACTACTCCATGTCTGATTACTACTCAAAACATATTATTTTGTAGCTTGTAATTAGCTCTTTTAAACACCCTTGAGTAGTAATTATTACCTTTTAACTCAATTGGCATGTTAAGGACATTTGCAATCGTTTCTAATCAAATTGTGTTAAGTTTTGGTGTTTTTGATAGCTTTTTGCTCACCAAAGCAATTTAAGAATGAGGGAGAGCTGTATATAGTTCATGGCAAAGCTTTTGGAAGCTCAAATTCATGAAGAAACCAAGCTTTGGAGCCTCATAGTCCTTTGCCAAAGTCGTTCAAAGTATGCAAGGAAAAAGCAATGGAGAGAGGAAAACAGAGTAAGCAAAACAGAGGACAGCATCTGCAGTCTTACTTCGCACTTTTGGAGCACTTCCCGAAGTCCATTTTCTACATACTATATACATTTCAAAGCTCAGGAAGTGAAGAATCCAACGCTTCAAACCGTGTACGATTTGGAGCTGAAATGAGGAAGATATGGCCTTCGGAAGACAACTGCATCAAGCTGAGGAACAATTTCGCACCTTGCGAAATTGGAACTCCAACGTGCGAAATTTAAAGTGGATGGCAGCTGTGTAGTCGCGGTGAAGCCCAGCATTCGAAGTTGATTTTGCAACCTGTGAACTTGGATCTCAACGTGCGAAAGTGGATTCTAAGTTGCGAAATCAACTTGCGAAATTTTCGCAAATCACCATGCAACGTGCGAAACTGGGATATTTGTGCCGACTCTTTTTCTTCTGATATTTTTGTGTCTAAATTTCCATTTTCTCCTTGTATTCAGCCACTCATGTAATTCCTTAGCTAGGAAGTATCCAAGGAAGGGTAAATTACCTTCCTATATAAACTCTCTTGTAAACACTAAAAAAGGGACTCTCGGGGAGCTTTTTCCAAGAGACCAACTTATGTATATTTTACACTTAGTGAAATACAGAGATCTCTTTTGCTTTCTTTTTCTCTCTACTATTTTATTTTTCTTGGAAGCCAAACAACCTCTGAGGATGTTTTCCCAGAGGATGAGAGGCTAAACTTTTGGTTTCTTGGAGTGAAGGAAGCTAGGTGAAAAGTTCAGATGCAAAGGTGGAAAACTCTCGTGTATTAAATACAGGTAGTTGGAGTTCATTAATGGTTTTTAAATCTAAAGTTTTGCTTTAAATCCCATAGAATCACTTTGAATGGCCAATACATGGTAAGCTTTAGGTCTCTGTGGATACTTATTGCTAGATCGACGTTAGACCATTAGTTATCATGTATGAGCCATTGGAAAGTGGCTCAAGGTGAAGACCCTTAGTGTCTAAAGCCATTAATGGAACTTGACTACCACTTCTATTGACTTTTTATGGATTAAATCTTCATTGTTAAACCTATACCTGTTCGGGAAACAACCATCCTTTATGTTGTTGTCCCCAATGCGAGAAGAAAAATCCGGAATTTCCTACTTTGCATCCTGAACTTGATCCTAGCAGCCTCTAGCTCCGGGAGACTTTCTTTCTTTCATTTCTACCTAATTCTATATTAGTTTAGTTCCAAACACCACTTTCAAAACAAATTTTATTTTCTTTTAAACTTTAAGTTTTTGACAAAGGAAATCATCAGACTCAATGTCTAATCTTGAGTCTATCACTGATAGAGTGAAAACCCATCCCTGAGTTCTACCCTAGATCTGCTATACTATAGTAGCTTTGCTACGCCAGTATAAGGTCATAGGATTTATAAATATTTTTTATTAAAATACTCAACTGGGCATGAATCAATGTCTAGAGGTCAAGGCTCTAGATAATATGAATAACTGAGGGCTATGGATGACATAAACGACTTTAGATTGTGAGTTGTGGGCTTTAGATGCTATGAACAACTAAGTGTTATGGATGATATGAACGACTTGTGGTCATGTGCTTAGGGCTCTAAATGCCATGAAGAACTTAGGGCTATGGATGATATGAATGACTCAAGGTCGAGAGCACATGGGTCTAGATGCTAGGAATAGCTTAGTGATTACTACTCAAAAAGTGCTATTTTATAGCTTGTAATTAACTCTTTAAACA
Organism: Vitis riparia; assembly: GCF_004353265.1. NCBI lineage: Eukaryota > Viridiplantae > Streptophyta > Magnoliopsida > Vitales > Vitaceae > Vitis > Vitis riparia. The sequence goes on from NC_048444.1 coordinate 14,016,155, forward strand.
CTTTTGAGTAGTAGTTATTACCTTTTAACCCAATTAACATGTTAAGGACCCTTGGAATCAATTCTAATCAAATTGTGTTAAGTTTTGGTGTTTTGATAGCTTTTTGATCACCAAAGCAATCCAAGATTGAGGAGAGTTCTTTGGAATCCATGGAAAAGCAATGGAAAGCTCAGAAACATGAAGAACCGAAGCTTTAAAGTCCTTTTCCATAAGCAAATCCGGAATGCAAGGAGGGGAAGTAAAGAGAAATCTAACATGAAGCATTCTTGATGATAGTCATGTAAGCCACTTTTGGAGCACTTCCTGGAGTCCAATTTATGCATGCTATATGTCGTTTCGAAGCTCAGAAAGTAAAAAATCCAATGCTTCAAACGGTGCATGATTCGGAGTTGAAATGAAGGAGTTACAGCCATTAGAAGCCGATCACTCCAAGTTGAAGGAAAATTTTGTATGGCTGCGAAAATGTTGTCCTTTTGCTGCGAAAATTTCGCAGCCATTTTGCACAGTGCCGCAGTGTTCTCCTGAAGCTTCCCAATATGTGCGACCGACATTTTGAGATTTTTTGCTTTAGATATTTGATGTCTAAATCCCCAAACTCTCCTTGTAACCCACCTATCGTAGGATTCCTTAGTCTTTAAGTAAGAACAAAGGGTGAATAACCTCTTATATATAGTTTGTGATTTTCTTTAAAGAATCATCTCGGGAGCTTGTTCTCAAAGATGCATCATTTGTACAGTTTGCAAGGAAGTAAAATACAGAGCCTTTGCTCTGTCTTACCTTCTCGTTTTGATTGTATTGTATATTATTTACTTTTTCTTTCTAGCCAATCAAACTTTGAGAATTTTTCCTCAGAGGATGAGAGGCTAGGCTCTTCGTCTCTTGGAGTGAAGAAAGCCGGGTAAGTTTCCTCATGCATAAATTGGAAGTTTTGTTGTTTTAGTTTTTAATGAAGAGAAAGTGTGACCCGTTAATGGTTTTTATCTTTTTAGTTAACTTAAAACGCCTTTAAATCACCTGGGCCAACACTTGGTAAGGCAAGTGATCTCCGTCCATTGAGATGCACTAGTTTATCTCTTGCGAGCCTTTGGGAGGTGACTTGAAGGTAGGATTTTCTAGAATAGCCAACACTTGGTAAGCTTTGCACTCTAAGGAGACATCCATTAGTTATCTCTTGCGAGCTTTTGACGGGTAATCCAAGGTTAAAGATCATCCTGGATGGCAAATGCTAGGTGAGAGGCACGAGCCATTGGATGATGCATCAGTGAGAGAGATTTAGTGTTTGAACCCATTAAAGGGAAGCATTTGTACCAAACCGGTTAGAGAATTAACTATATGTGTTAATTCTTTAATGCGAGGAAAAGAAACAAGTGACCGGAACTCCCTTTTTGTACAAGGAATCTGAGCCTAGTGATCTGAAACTCCAAGAAACACTTTTCTTAGTAAGTAATTTCCATTACTTTATTTTTGGTTTCACTTAAAAACCAACCTTTTCAAACATCTTTATGTTTTCTTTTAGAGCTAACCTTGAAATGAAAAGGCACCAATTTAGCTTTGAATTGATATCAATTGTGAAGTGAAAACCCATCCTAGTGAACGACCCTAGAGCCACTATGCTATGCTAGCTAAGTGTCATGGACTTAGTCGTTCACTAAGTTCGTGCGGCACTTAGACAAGCCAAGACGCTTGATCTTGCTAAGTCAGCCTTGCTCCCCAATGCTTAGCTCGCTCGACTAAGACTCTCGCGACTCAAAAGCTTAAGAAGCTTGGTAGGCAACTCCTTAAAGGATGGAAGCTCTATTAACTCAAGAAAGTCTTTACAAGTGCTTAGATGCTCACTTGCTTGGTGCCTTGGCTAAATGAGGCCTTCACCTATTTATAGGCATCAATGGAACTCTCTGGAACCTTGGAGGGTTCCTTACAACTCAAGACTATTCTAGAATGTCCTACACCATTCTAGGTACAAGCCTATATACAAGTATATACAAGAGACTTCTGGAATTCTCTAAAAAGCCCTAGACTCCTCTCATGCCTTCTACCATGGTGTAGAATTGTGTGGACTCCTCCAGGCTTCTCTAGAACCTTCCACACTCTTCCCACTCTAGGAGTCTCCAGAAGCTTCCTGGCTCTATATAAGGCCATAGGGAGGCTCATTTGAATTAGCTTGTGACACTCTCCCCCACCTATGCCGCAGACGTCCTCGTAGCGCCTTCTGCCCGGAACAACTCGATCTACTCCTGGAACTGCCATAGTGCCTCTGCTAGCTCCCAGCTAGCCTCGCTTTCTGGTAGTCCCTTCCATTTCACTAAATATTCCGTAGCAAGAGGTACCCCTCGTCTCCTGATGACCCAATCTGCGAGGACGTGTTCTACCTCCTTATCATAGGATGTCACGACTGCTGTAGGTGCCCTCTTAGACAACCCTCGGCTTGGATCATCCTTGTCCCCGTGATAAGGCTTCAAGTAGCTTGTGTGGAAGACAGGATGGATCTTCAACCTCGAGGGCAGCTCGACTCTATAGGACACCTTGCCGACCTTCCCAAGTATGGGGAAGGGTCCTTCATACCTCCTCACAAGGCCCTTATGCACCGACCTTAGGGACTTGAATTGTTGAGGAATGAGCTTGACAAGCACCATATCTCCGACCTTGTACTTCGTGTGTCGTCGCTTCTTGTCAGCCCACTTCTTCATTTTCTTAACGGCCTTGTCCAAGTATGAGCGTGCTATGCCAGCTTGCTCATGCCACCCTTTTGCGAACTTGAAAGCCGTCGGACTTCTCCTCGTATAGCCAATCGTTAGAGTGTGAGGAGTTAACGGTTGCTGCCCCGTGGCTAACTCGAACGGGCTCTTTATTGGTCGCTTCACTCCTTTGCAAGTTGTATGAGAATTGGGCTATGTCTAGCAGCTTAGCCCAATCCTTCTGATTGGCAATCACGAAATGCCTTAGGTAGAGCTCCAGTAAGGCGTTCACCCTCTCAGTCTGCCCATCTGTCTGTGGGTGAAAGCTTGTGGAGAAGTGAAGCTCCGAACCCATAAGCTTGAAGAGCTCCGTCCAAAACTTCCCAGTGAAACACGGATCGCGATCACTGATGATGAACTTTTGCAACCCCCAATACTTGACTACGTGCTTTAGGAATAGTCTCACCGTCTCTTCCGCAGTGCAGTCAGTCGGGGTTGCTATGAAGGTCGCGTACTTAGAGAACCTGTCCACCACCACTATGATCGACTCACTGTCCTCCGACTTGGGTTGCCCAATGATGAAGTCCATGGTGACGCTGTCCCATGGGCGCTCTGCTATGGGTAGTGGCTCCAACAGGCCTCTAAGCTGTCATTGCTCCACCTTGTCTTGTTGGCACACAAGATAAGTCCTCACATAGGCCTCAACCTCATCTCGTATCTGAGGCCAATAGTAAGTTGACTCAAGTAGTGCCCTAGTGCGTCGTTGCCTAGGGTGCCCAGCCCACTTGGTGTCATGGCACTCCTTAATCAGGTTCCGCCTTATATTCCCCCACTTAGGCACGTAAAGTCATCTCCCCTTGGTGTAAAGTAAGCCATCCTCCACCCAAAACTGCTTGGTCTTCCCTTCATGAGCCATGGCGATGAGGCTCTTAGCCACTGGATCATGTTGCAGTCCTTCCCTTAGAAGATCTATTATGTCTCCTTAGGGCTGACTCATCATAGACGCTAGCTCCGCTTTGTGGCTTAGGGCGTCGGCCACATGATTAGCACTTCCTGGCTTATACTGCAGCATATAGTCGAACTCGGCCAGGAAGTCTTGCCACCTAGCTTGCTTAGGACTTAGCTTCTTCTGTGTCTGGAAGTAGCTAGTGGCAACATTGTTGGTCTTCACTATGAAGTGAGACCCCAGAAGATAATGCCTCCAGGTGCGCAAGCAATGGACGATGGCAGTCATCTCATTTTCCTGCACCGTGTAACGCCTCTCCGTGTCGTTTAGCTTGCGACTCTCAAACGCGATTGGGTGCCTTTCTTGCATAAGTACTCCCCCAATAGTGAAGTCTGAGGCATCTGTGTGTATCTCAAAGACCTTGGTGTGGTCGGGTAGTGCCAACACTGGCTCCTCAGTCACAACCTTCTTCAGATCCTCAAAGGCTTGTTGGCACCTTTCGTCCCATTCCTATGCCTTATTCTTCTTAAGAAGGTCAGTGAGTGGAGCGACCCTTGCTGAATAACCCTTTATGAGCTGCCGATAGTAATTCACTAAACCAAGGAAAGATCGGAGTTGAGGTACGTTGGTTGGTAGATCCCATTCCTGGATGGCTTTCACCTTACTATCATCCATCACCAACTTGCCATCTCTGATGCAATGCCCAATGAAGCTCACTTCCTCCTTAGCAAATGAACACTTCTCCTTCTTCACGTATAGCTTGTTCTGCCTCAAGATCTTAAAGACCTTCCTCAAGTGCTCTACGTGCTCCTTTAGAGTGTTACTATAGATGACTATGTCATCCAAGTATACCACCACAAACTTGTCTTAAGTATGGGTGGAAGATCTTGTTCATGAGGGTGCAGAACGTTGCTGGGGCATTGGTGAGTCCGAAAGGCATCACTAAGAATTCATACGAGCCGTACGGTCACACATGTAGTCTTCGGCTCATCTCCCTCTGCAATCCTGACTTGGTAGTAGCCGGACCTTAAGTCTAGCTTTGTGAAGTACCTTGCCCTTCCCAGTTGATCGAACAAGTCAGCAATGAGCAGGATGGGATACTTGTTCTTCACCGTCACCTTGTTGAGTGCCCGGTAGTCTATACACATTCGTAGGGACCCATCATGCTTCTTCTGAAATAGGACCGGCGCGCCATAGGGAGCCTTGGATGGTTGGATGAACCCCGCTGTAGACCCTCAATTTTGTCCCTTTAGCACATGTCTTTAAAGTTCGTTTTCTAGTACTCCACGGTAATTCCTTGGTCGCCCATTACTACTCATACCACTTACCTTTTTCTGAGTCACCTCGGAGGTTTTGGTTGAGGGCTTATTTGATCCCTTATTATGACCCTTGGCAGCCCTAATTTAGACTTAGGCTTTTCTTGTTTTTTTTTTTTAGGATAGCTTTTAGATACACCTGGCCCATTAGGCACCACCCTAGGCCCACTTAGTCTCATCATAGGCCCATTTAGGCATACTTGGCCCATTTGGACATTTTTAGCGTGACTGGTATGACTTGCATGGTTACATGGCTTTTGGGCTCGAATTTTGTTTATTGGTTTTTATTTTATTTTATTTTATTTTTTTAGTTTTAGTTTTATGATTATCATTCACTTTTTATTGGTTATCTTCCTCTTTATGTTATTTTCCTTAACTTATTTATTATTTATTTTTATTTATTTATTTATTTATTTTTACCATTTCCTAATTTATTTACTTGCTTATCCGTTCATTCAATTATTTAACTTCAAAAATTTCATGTTTTTGTGAGGAAACTTACTATTGGAGTTTAAGGAAGATGGGACTCTCTTTGGAAGGTTTTGGAGAGGAATTTGAAATTGGGAAGATTGCTTTTGAATTGGAAGATTTAAAAAAGGATAAGGAGAAAAGAAGAGAGAAAATAGGAGAATTTTCCTTTTTGGAAACAAATTTAGGTCTTGAGGGGTGATATATATAGGTGAGAAAAGGAAAAGAATGGAGGGGAAGCAGGCATTGGAGGATGGGGAGAAATTAAAAGGGATTTTTTTTAGAGAACACGCAAGAGATAATTTTTGGAGCAAATGGTTGTGATATTCTTTTTGAAATAGAGAAGAACAGAGGAAACGGAAAAGAACAATTGCAACCAAGGCTGTCCAGGTATGCACCTCGTTGCTTTTGGAATTCTGACCTATATTTGATTTTTTCCACGTGAATATTTAATGGTTTTGTTGATTTTGTGACGAAAAGGGCCACAATTTGTTTTGTTGAGATTAGATGCTTGCTTGTTTGCCTTGTTTTGGTTTTGGATGTCATTGATGTCTTCGGAAGCATATAACTCCATGCCAGAATGTGATCATATTTTGTTCTTCATTTAAATCATATTCTACATTTTTCCCTCTGTTTTTTTAGCCTATGGATTAATATCTGAAGTGGGGGCTATCCATGTTTACTGATCAACACCTTCTGCCACTTCCTTCTCCAAGTTTTACTTCAATTTTTATTTTTATTTTTTTATCTATATTCTTTTCCTTGCATGGTGTTCGAACCCTTGCTCTTGTATTTGGGTATATGTTGAGGAATGATGTAAGTGTCAATATGAGGGATGAACTGTGCAGCAATCCCATTCAAACATTGGATAATTGATTCCGAGGTATTGTAGTGGATTGTGGAGACTGGAGGTAGCATCTTATTGGCATCAGATTTGGCCTTTCTAACCCTATGGGATTCAATGGCTCGTACAGAATCGCAACTCTAGGGTTATTTCCAAGCATAGCTAAATGGGTTAAAGCGAAGCTAATATTTTCTCTTGCTTCCGAATGATCGCGTTATCATTGGCCAACATCACTTCTATCCCTTCCAATTTTCCAAGCGCTTCTGACCGTAAGAATAATGGTCTCAGAGAAAGCAATTTGACTTTTAAAACAGAGGGTTTCAGAGAGTGTCAGGAAGGTGTTTGATTTGGGTAGCATTGAAAAGGATGGTTTAAACGAGGGTTTTGAATCGCACCTTAAGGTATTAGAGCAGCACGAAGAATCGCAGGATACCAGTGATGGGTTGATGGATTTGGTGCCAATTCTGGATCGTATTATGGATTTGGGGCAGAGGCAATTGAAGCCGGATGTAGACGATTAGTGATGGCAATGGAATTAATGCAAATCAGGGAGATACGATCTTGGAGAAAACGGAGTTCATGGGTTTGAGGGATGTAGTTTCAGAATTTCTAGAGATTCTTGATGCACTGTGTTAGAATGTTTAGAAATAGTTTTAGTATACCGAAGGATCCAATACAGGTTTAGCAATTATTATAAAGAACAGAAAGAAGGAAATTGATGCAACTTCTATGAACAAGTAAGTTCCAAATACCCCGGTTGGAAGAGCTTTCTCTATAAGACGATCAATCAGATGAGGCATCTCGCACAGAACATCTTTCTGATTCTTTATGTTATCAACTTGATCTTGCCTCTTTTGTCGCATATGTCGATTCTGCTCATTTGATGGAATTCAAGATCCTCATTGTTGTTTCCTGAAAGAGAAATTATGGCGATTGGAAGACAATCAGTCTGACCCCTCTTGTTGAAAATTTTGTTTTGGAAAGATTTTCTGTTCAAACCTCCCCACGGGTATTATTCGATGAAGTCCTTGGCATTAAATTTCAAGATGCTATTGAATTGATAAGTATGCAGCAAAATTGTTTCTAATTTAGCAACCTTAAAGAGAATACGAAAGTTCTTAAGTCACCTTGATGTTGTTCACTGCATGATCTCTACGGATGATGGGGAGTACATCTTATCATTTGCTATTGGTAAAAGATTTATTGCAATTTGGAGCATTGATGGTATCAAAAAATTAGTCAACTAGCTGCGTTCTTAGCTATTTTTGAACGAAGCATCTTGCTGTCCTCTTAGATAGCAGGCGTATTGATAATTTGGATACAGATGAGTCAGACTTATATGTCTTGGCTGTTTTTTTTTTTTTTGAAATTGGTGTTTGTTATTTTGGTATGCAAAGAATATGAAGGTCTTATGTAATACAAAAATCATTCACTGCAATTAGAAGTGGATAAGCTGATGCAGAGAATAGCAATGAAAGGTCAAGAACTTTCAAAGAGACAGTAAGGATAAATTGGATAAGAAACTGTATGATAATGTCGCTAGTTCTGAGAAGAATGATGGAAAGAGGAAAGCTGAGATGGGTGATATTCGGACAGCAATCAAAGAGCAGGTAGATGAGGTTGGGTGAGCTTTGTATTTGATAAGTCTCAAAGGAGTTCAGAGCTGAAGACCATCAGCAGTCTAAACTTTCCACTTGTATTAGTGTCAGAAGAAAGAATTACCTCGGTTACCTCCTGTTAAACTTAAATCGAAGGAGAAACCATTGAATACTAGCTGGGAGGAGAAGTTTGAGCATGAGGGACCTGCTTCTAAGATTACTGTTGTAGATAGTGTGTTTCTTATAAGGTTGTATCTGGATGTTCCATTGGACAAGAAATCAACTTTTCAGGTGGAGAACGAGCTGCCAGGGGCAGTTGGCAATCTGCAAGTCAAGACATTACAGAGGATACCTTTGATCTGGCTTCTGGTTTCGCTACTGTTGGCGATGGATTAAGTGAATCTGTTGACTATCCAATTGAGTATTGAGTTTCTGATGAATATGATGACGATGATGATGTTCAATACATGAGAGAACCTATTGAAGATGAAACCTGATTTCTGGCTCATGAAATCGATTACCTAATTGACAATGAAAAAGGAACAGAGCATGGGAGTATCCCAGACCTACAAGAAGAGGTCCTACCAGTGATGAAACTGATGATTGCTTGAATGCTTTGATGAGGAATTTTGACATGCTTGCCTCATGGAGGTAGAAAAACAGTGATTCTTCACCTGTCAAGAGTTCTAAAGATGAAAATAATGCTAATGTTGTTAGATCAGAGAACTCTTCTCCCTCAACTCTTTCTAATTATGGTTACAGTGAGCTAAAGTATTATGTGAATTTGGAAGAAAAGTGGAAAAGATGGCAAAATTGGGGCAACAAGATTTGCTCTCAGGAATGCGTGAAGCAGTATCCAATGAGAACCCTAGAGCAATAGATTCTAATATGCAGGCAGAAAAACTGAACTCGGAAGATGCAGCCAGTTTTAGGAGTTAGCGGATAAATTTTCAAACCTAAACTGGATCAAGAGCCGAATCTATGGAATTTAGTTGTTGTTGATGTGATGCACAGGGCTAGTTATGCAAGCTGAATTTGTCACTTATGCTGACCTAATTGTGAAGCCAAAGTTACTGTTGTAGAAGGTCAGTACCAGATTGGAATCTACACTGTACGTCAAATTCAATATGGCAAGGAGATCACCTTTGATAATATAATTCAATCACAGAGAATAAGGAATAGTACGAGATTTCTGTTTGTTTGTGTGGCAGCCAAGTTTGTCGAATGAGTTATTTGAATCTAACAGGTGGAGGGGCATTTCAAAAGGTATTGAAAGGGTTTCATGAAATTCTAGATCGATATCAATTGATGTTTGAAGCTCGTGAATTAAATATGGTATATGAAGAAGTCTACATGGACTTGGGAAGAACTGGAAGGGAAAGAATTAAGTGCTGAGGCCTCCTCTTCTGGAACAATATTTGGGTCATTTGTACATCTCATATGGTTAAATGCACATATGCTTCTTAGTGTTTTTTCATTGTGAGCAGCCACAAGGGAGCGGTCAAGCTACCATTGTCGCACCAACAGTAGAAGAGCATTTCCTATCTCAATAACGCGGTATTACTCCAACAAACACTCATGCTGAAAGGCAAATCCGGGGTGCAAGACTTCAGCATAATCGACAATTAGATGCTCCCCTGTCCAATGAAGATCAACTAATAGAAGAAATGAAATCCACTATCCATCAGAAAGACCTGTCCCAAATCTGTCCAACAGAAGCTGAATTGGTTGAAACTCGAATCATCATACTTTTCTCCTCTGTTGTGGCTCTCAAGAGGTCTTTATTTGACACCGGAAGCGATACCGCTTTCGAATCTGTAGTTAAGCCCTTTGCTGAGAGAGAAGTGATTTCTTTTGGTTCGATTGCACACCTTGAAGGTTATTGTTTCAGCTGGAAATGCTAATTCCTGAGCTGCCGAGTATGAAAGATGAAACCTACGGATTTACAGGAAACTGGAGGCACTTATTTAACAGTTTGTGAGAGGAGTAAGCGATTATAAGAATCTGAACTCCTCTTGGAGATGTATCTCAGGACTAGAAGCTGCCCCACTTCCAGCTATATTTATTAGTGCAATTCTTGAGTCACCCAATTGCCTATGGATAGGCATCCTTGCTTACAGGCAATCCTGAACATGGTGTGCAGCGGTACTGATAATCCATCATCTGACAAGTCTTGGAGATGTTCCCTACTGCTGTTACATTCAGACAGCTCAGAGTGCATAAAGAAGCTTGCTGAAAGTATCTCAAACACGCTACAACAAAACAATCTGGCAAAAGCTTACAGCTTGAACTTGGAGTGAAGCCTTTGATGGTCTTGGAATTTCTTCTCTTCTGACCATAAACCTAGTAATCCAGTATACGAATTTTGATTAGTTGAAGCGAAGGCACCTGGAGAGGAATCAAAACACGACAGAAAAGGGGTCATCCCCAAAAACCCTTTCTGCTATCTCAGCTTTTATATTGGGTACGGTGCCAAAGAGTATTGTCAGCAATCAGGTATAAGGTCACGATTCAGGCAGCAAACTCAAATGATGATGAAGCCAAGAAGGCCCCACAGAAATCCCACAAAACCGTATACGGTGTTCTTTATGCCATTTGGAAGATGGAAGAAGACTCCAAAGTCCCATTATAATTATTGTTCTGTTCAGAGAGTCAGTTGAATCATACAGTAGTCTCGAAGTCCACGGGACGACCTTTTCTCATGCACTCCTAATGGCAGATTCCAACTCCAGACATCACAATTCTCTACAATCAATATGTTATAAGCGCAACTCATTGCAACTGCTTGATCAGGGAAAGCTTCCTTTGGAAACTGTCTACTCGGAAATTAAAGGCATAAAATAGAGAAGAGACATTTTTAGGAACTAGTTTTACCATATTCAGTCTAACAAGACAGCAAAGCTGGTGCTATGGTTCAGCCTAGTGATATTTCCATAATTTATGTTCGTGAATTGCCTGGGATTAAAGAGAAATTCGACCATCAAAGAGTTGTGTCTCTTGAACTAAAAGTTGGGCTAAAATACCATGAATTATAGCTTAAAAAAAAAATCATCAATTCTTGATGAGATTACTATAAAAGGAAAGGTGATCAATCAGAGAATGGGGAGTATAGTAATTTGAGATTTGTGTATAGCGATCCTATTGCACATTCAGGCTTTAGAAAAGGAGTCCACGAAGAATTTTGGAATATAATTTTCTTTTTATATAATAAAAAGAGAATGAATGTTCAAGTTGAAACAAACTTTGTGAAAATGAAGGCTACTGCTGTTAACTTTAATGTCATTGGAAATAGGAATTTGTGCTCAGATGGGGATTACAAGAATGCTGCTCGCAGTACTTGATGCCTGGATATATTGAGTTCCTTCCTGAAGCTAAGAGTGCTCACTGTGTTGAACCTGCAGCAGATTGTTATGGCTGCTTGTATTTTAAAAATGCTTTGGCCATTCTGATGGTGAGCATAGATGTCGCTTGCTATCTACAATTATTGCCAATGCTCTTATCCTGTCCCAAGATCCATTTGGGAATTATGTTGTGTAATATGTATTTGAACTTGAGGGTTCAGGGGCAAGAACAGAAATGCTCAACCAATTAGAGGGTCAATATAGGCACCTCTCCATGTGGAAGTACATCAGCAATGTCGTTGAGAAGTACCTGAAATATGCTGGGGAAGAGCAGTTTGCTTGTATCATTTAAAGAATTCATAGATCATCCCCAATTAGATCAGATGATACTGGACCCATATGTCAACTATGTCACTCAAGCTGCATTAAACCACTCCAAGGAAGACATGGATAGGGAAAGTTAGTTACACCAGGGTTCGTATTTCTCAAGAGCAACCCAAGTTTGCTGGAATTCTTCATCTCTCACTGGAAGTCACCAAAACTTTGAATAACAGGGAGCTTCGGAACGTGCCAAAAGAGGGCAGAATGCATTTTGGGGTTCAACGCCAGCACTGCAGTCCCAATCACATCTCCAGACTCCACTCCATCATAGCAACCTTACTACATACACCTTCTCCTCTATTTACTTCTTTGATTGGGAACTTACTGTTTTAAATTGAATTTTGAAACCATTGTTCAACTGAATATTCCCAGCTTTGAAAAATCCATCTTAGGAGCATCTAGGTATAAAATCCCAATTTTAACATGCTATTTGCTGCCATTTTCCTTCGGGCATGCACTTTCACTGTTTTATTTGATTTTTAACTATTTTCATGATTTTCTTGATTTTCAACAAGCATGAACAAACTTCATGATTCCAAACAATGGAATTCATTGAATCGATTCGTACAAAAGTAATATGGACTTTGGTGGGGGGTCCGACATTCATGATACCTTCTTCAATATTGTTTGCTTGATATGTTGATTTTTTATTCTTCTTGATGATATACATGAATTTGTTTCGTATTTATTGTTGAGATGCTCTTGATTCCCATAGAGGAGTACTGGCGTGCTATCCAGGTACGCTCTCTTCTCATCTATTTTCTAGAACTCTATGGACTTGTATGCCATTGATGACCATATCCATATTTGACGTGATTCTTGGATGTCTTGATATATACCTGATTTGCTTGAATAAAACAAATGTTGTGTGCTACATTTCTACACTAACTTTTATGTTTTATGATAGCGCTTGAAGAGCGGTTCAGGTACGCACCCTAACTCTTCTTTATTGCAATTTGATTGTGTTTGGCATGCCACTCTCTAAAATCACCTAGCCTATTTAGGTATCTATAATTAACTGATTAATTGCCACACTTCCCTTAATTTTGTCAGTAGAGACCTTTTTAGGGCTTAGAGGGGTGCTACCTCCTAGAGGTACCTTCCCAATAAGTAACCTGATCCCCGGACCAAGACTCGGGTTTTTTAAAGACATGCCTTTTTTTCAAAAATCATGGAGTCACATTTTAGGGTTTTTCTTTCTTGTTTTATTTTCCCTTTAAATAAAAATAAAATAAGTGGTGACTCCAATTTTTTCTAAAAATTAATTTTTCACAAATAAAAAGTGAGTCTCGCCGATCGAGTGGGGATGGACGTGAAAAATGCGAGTCCACACCCGCATCTAGCAACTCCTTAAGTTGTCTCCTTAGCTCTTCCAACTTGGGTGGTGCCATCCTATATGGCCCCATAGCAGGGGGCTTGGCTCTCGGCTCCAACTCAATCTTGTGATCTTCCTCTCTCCTAGGAGGAAGTCTCTTAGGCAACTCGGGCGGCATCACGTCCTTGAACTCACCAAGGACCCCCTCAATTTCCTTAGGCATGGGTCTTCCCGACCCATCATCCCTCTCCTCATTCAGGGTGGCGAGGTAGGTTACCTCTTTCCTCTGTAACCCCTTCTTTACTTGCATAGCGGATAGCATAGGGGTCTTGAGTGTACCTTCAGTGACCATAGGGACCATGCATGGCTTCTCCTCCTCTAGGATAGCCATTGAGCGTAGGAAAGGTAGTGGCATGACCTTGACCTTCTGTAGGAAGTCCATTCCTAGCACCATCTTGAAGTCGTCCATGGGTGCCATTATGAAGCCGACCCTTCCTTCCCACGAGCCGATGTGCATAGTCACCCCGCGAGCTACTCCATGTGATGGCTTAGCGGCTGAATTGACTGCCTTGAGCCATCCTCCTTCCTTGGATGCTTGGAGCTCCAGCCTTCTTGCCTCATCCTCCGAGACAAAGTTGCGAGTGGCACCTGTGTCCACCAGGGCCTTGGTGGCCTTCCCATTCACGAGGGCCTCCACATACATCAGCCCTTTGCTTTGAGGCGTCTTAGGCATTGGCTTAGCCTTAAGGGCATTTAGGAGCTGCACCGATCCCACTTTAGCATTGCTTTCCTGCTCCTTTTCCTCAATCATAACATTTAAAGCCTTCCTCTTAGGGCAGTCCAGTGCCCAGTGCGGACCATCGAACAGGAAGAAATTGGTCCTGGGCGTGAACTCTTTCCGCTTGTCCTTGCCTTTGCCATCCTTGCCACTAGGGCCTTTGCTTGATCCTTCCTTAGTAGTGTTGCCTTACGACCTCTTGTCTCCCCCACCTTTGGCCTAGTTACCCTTGGATGGTGGCTTGGGCTTGGAGGAGTCTCCTCTTCTATAATCCACCAAGCACTCGACTACCGCCATGGCCGTGGCTAGGTCTTGGACACCACGTCTCCTCAACTCTTGCTCGGCCCAACTTTGCAAGTTGTCCATGAAGTTAAATAGTAGCTCCTCCTCGTCCATGTTAGGTATCTCAAGCATAAGAGTGGAGAACTCTTTGACATACTCACGAATCGATCCCGTGTGCTTGAGACGCTTCAAACTCTTCCTTGCTAGATAAGCCACGTCTTCAGGATAGAATTGCCTCTTGATCTCTCTCTTAAAGGCGTCCCATGTGTCTATGGTGTACGTCCCTCTCTCTATGTCGGCAAACCTTCGACGCCACCATAGAGTAGCATTATCAGTGAGGTAAAGGGTCGCGGTGCATACCTTAATGGCTTCATCCGTTAATGCAATGGCCTCAAAGTAATGCTCCATGTGCCATAAGAAGTTGTCCAGCTCCTTAGCATCCTTCTTGCCACTGAACGTGTGTGGCTTGGGCACCTCTACCCTTGGTGCCTCATGAGTGGCCATGACTCGGGCTGACACCGTAGTCCTGTAGATGGACAGCTCTTGACGAATCTCTTGGTCTCAGGCATCCATGCATGCGGCCAAGGCCTCCATCCTTGACTCCACACTAGCAAACATGGTCATGGCCTTGTATTGGAAGGACATGAACTCCTCGTGTGACACCGGCTGAACTTGTGAGCCTAGCACCCCCTCGCAAAGGTCTTGGATATGCTCCCTTAGATCCTCTAATCCCTTCTCCATGCCTTGCTCGATCAAGTCCACCCCTTCCCGAGTGTCTGCCATGGCTAGCTCCACCTTGGCTAGCCTTGCCTCCATGTTGGCTAAGGCGTCACGAGACTTATCCTTCTTGCCTCGGCCCCATGCAGTATGCTCCATCTCCCGTCCACGGGTTTGTTCGCTAGTCTCCTCCACGTTAGAGCCCGACATGCTTCCTTTGATATGCCCACCTTGTAACCACGCTCTGATACCACTTGTCACGGACTTAGTCGTTCACTAAGTTCGTGCGGCACTTAGACAAGCCAAGACGCTTGATCTTGCTAAGTCAGCCTTGCTCCCCAATGCTTAGCTCGCTCGGCTAAGACTCTCGCGACTCAAAAGCTTAAGAAGCTTGGTAGGCAACTCCTTAAAGGATGGAAGCTCTATTAACTCAAGAAAGTCTTTACAAGTGCTTGGATGTTCACTTGCTTGGTGCCTTGGCCAAATGAGGCCTTCACCTATTTATAGGCACTAATGGAACTCTTTGGAACCTTGGAGGGTTCCTTACAACTCAAGACTATTCTAGAATGTCCTACACCATTCTAGGTACAAGCCTATATACAAGTATATACAAGAGACTTCTGGAATTCTCTAGAAAGCCCTAGACTCCTCTCATGCCTTCTACCATGGTGTAGAATTGTGTGGACTCCTCCAGGCTTCTCTAGAACCTTCCACACTCTTCCCACTCTAGGAGTCTCCAGAAGCTTCCTGGCTCTATATAAGGCCATGAGGAGGCTCATTTGAATTAGCTTGTGACATAAGGCTATCCTAGTACATGGTGTAATAGGTTATAAATTTTGTTGATTACTCATTGAGGACCAAAATCAAAGGACACCAGCTGGACACGTATCAAATGGCACCACTTTCAGGGACCATTGAGAGGACATGAATCAGCTGAGACACCAATTGGGAACGAACCACTTAGGGTTGTGGATGACATGAACAACTTCGAATTGTGAGCTCAAGCCTTTAGATGCTATGCCAACAAAGTGTTGTGGATGACATGAAGGACTTTGGGTTGTGAGGTTAGGGCTTTCAATGTTATGAGTAGCTTAGGGTTATGGATGATATGACTTAATTGAGCTCCCGTGAGCTCAAGGTTCTAGATGCTATGAACAACTCAGGGCTATAGATGATATCAAAGATTTTGGGTCATGAGCTCAAGGCTATAGATGCTATGAACAACTCAGGGTTGTGGATGACATGAACAACTCTAGGTTGTGAGCTGAGGGCTTTAGATGCTATGAATAGCTTAAGGTTATGGATGACATTGATGACTACGGGGTCATGAGCTCAAGGCTCTAGATTCTTTTAGTAGATCAAGGTCATGGATGATATGAATGACTCGAGATCTCATGAGCTCAAGGCTTTAAATGCTATGAATAGCTTAGCATTGCGGATTATATGAAATATTCTAGGTTGGGAGCTCAAGGCTCTTGATTACAACTCAAAAAGTGCTATTTGATAGCTTGAAATTAACTCTTTTAAACACTTTTGAGTAGTAGTTATTACCTTTTAATCCAATTAACATATTAAGGACCTTTGCAATCATTTCTAATCAAATTGTGTAAGTTTTGGTGTTTTTGTTAGTAATTTGATCACCAAAGCAATCCGAGATTGAGGAGAGTTCTTTCGAATCCATGGCAAAGCAATGGAAAGCTTAGAAACATGAAGAACCAAAGCTTTGAAGCTTTATAGTCCTTTTCCATAAGCAAATCCGGAATGCAAGGAGGGGAAGCAAAGAGAAATCTAACATGAAGCATTCAAGAGGACAGAAACTGTCAGCCACTTTTGGAGCACTTCCTTGAGCTCAATTTATGCATACTATATGTCGTTTCGAAGCTTGGGAAGTCAGGAATCCAACGCTTCAAACGGTGCGTGATTCAGAGTTGAAATGAAGGAGTTAGAGCCTTTGGAAGCCGATCACACCAAGCTGAAGGCCAATTTCGCGGGCTGCGAAATCACAAGAGGATGGTTGCGAAATCAGCCTTTGGCTGCAAAATGGTGTCCTTCACGTTGCAAAATTTTGCAGCCATCTTGCATGCCTGCGAAAATGTCCTGAGTGCTTCCCGATATTTGTGACCAACATTTTTAGATTTTTTGCTTCAAATATTTGATGTCTAAATCCCCATTTTCTCCTTTTAATCCACCTATCATAGGATTCCTTAGTTATTAAGCAAGAACAAAGGGTAAATAGCCTTATATATATTGTTTGTAATTTCCATTACAAGAGGAGGTCGGGGAGCTTGTTCTCAGAGACATCCTTTGTATAGTTTTGAAATGAAGTAAAATATAGAGCCTTTGCTCTGCCATACCTTCTTGTTTTGATTGTATTATATTTAATTTTTTCTTACTAGCCAAAAAAGCTCTGAGGATGTTTCCTCAGAGAATGAGTGGCTAGGCTTTTAGTTCCTTGGAGCTAAGGTTGCCGGGTAAGGCCCCAAATGCAAGAATATGTAGTTTTGTTGTTTCAGCCATTACTGAAGAGAAAGTGTGACCCATTAATGATTTCTATGTTTTTAGTTAACTTAAAACACCTTCAATTCACCTGAGCCAACACTTGGTAAGGCAAGTGATCTCTGTCCATGGAGATGCTGATTACTACCCAAAAAGTGCTATTTTACACCTTTAAGTCATTATGTTTTAAGCACTTTTGTGTAGTAATTCTCTATCTTTATTCCAATTAGCATGTTAAGGACCTAGCAATGACTTCTAATCATATTTGTGGCTAGTTTTAGTGTTTTGATAGCTTTTTGGATCATTAAGACAAGCCAACCAAAGGAGAGAAGCAAAGAGAAGCAAAGAGAAGCAAAGAGGAAAGCAGAGGACAGCAACTGCAGTCTTCTTTAGCACTTTTGGAGCACTTTCCGAAGTCCATTTTCTACATGCTATATACCATTTCAAAGCTCAGGAAGTCAAGAATCCAACGCTTCAAACCGTGTATGATTTGGAGCTGAAATGAGGAAGATATGGCCTTCAGAAGACAACTGCTCCAGGCTTGTGCGAAATTCGCACCACACCTTCAGCTTGTGCGAACGGTGTGTGAAATTCGCACACCACCTTCCAAATTCGCACAGCCCATGCGTGGTGCGAATTTTCCTCTGTTTCTGCCGACTCCACTTTAGATCTTTTCTTTTAGATATTTTTGTATAAATTTCCATTCTTCTCCTTGTAATCCACCAATCATAAGATTTCTTAGTTAGGAAGGTTGGAAAAAATTCTCTATATATATTCCCTTGCATTCGTTGTAACACATATAGAAATATATAGAAATAAATATAATTATTGAATTATATAGAATTGACGTACAGAGCCTTGCTCTGTTTTTCCTTCTCTTTCATTTTCATTTTCTTAGTAGCCAAACATCCTTGGTGGATGAAATCCCCAAGGATGAGAGGCTAAAACCTTTTAAGTTTCTCAAAGTATGGATGTTATGTGATGGCTTGGATGCAATCCCATGGAAATTTCTCGCTCCTGGAAGGTAAGGTAGTCGTTTTTCATTAATGGTTCATTAATGCAAAGTTTGGTTTTTATTTCCTTTGGACAACTTCCAACGGCCAATACTTGATAAGCTTTTGGATTTCTATCCATTAGTTATCTCCTATTAGCTATTGGAAGGTGAGGTTTTCAATTCCAAGTTTTGCATTAATCCGTTAGAACCAATTTCAATGGCCATTGAAAGGTGACTTTATCACCTGGAATGACTTTGAGTTGCCAATATTTGGTAAGCTTTTAGCTTTAGACTATTAGTTATCTCTTACGAGCCATTCAAAGGAAGTCTAAGGTGAATAACCATTGATGAAATTCACTACCATCTGTTTTGCCATTTTAAAGGATTAAAACTTGATTTGCTAAATCCATACCGGTTTGGGAAGCAAGCATCACCATAGTTGCAACCCCAACACGAGGAGCCTATCGTGAGATTTCCAATTTGCATAAGAGCCAGAGCATAGCTATCCTATCTTTGAGAAACTTGTTTTTACACCCTTTCATTTTAGTCTTTAATGTTAGCTTAAATTAGTTTAAATCTTTCTAAAACATTTACATCTTCTTTTAAAGCTAACATCCATAAGAAAATCACCTATTTTCCTAATTTGTATATCACTGGTAGAATGAAAACCCATCCTAGTGAACGATCCTAGAACCACTATGCTATAGTAGCTTGGCTACTTTAGTAATAGTATTTAAGGTATAAATTTTGTTGATACGCCTTTAAAGCTAAGCTACCATGAGTCGAATCAAATGGCACCGTTGCCGGGGATGGTGCCACTTTGCAGTGATATGATCTTTTGAGAACACTTGTGATCTTCATCACAAGTTTGGTGATTTTTCTTTTCTTTTACTAACTCTTTTTAATTGTTCTTTTTCTTTATTTATGTTTTAGTTTACCTTTCAGCTAGTTTTAGTTAGTCTTAATTTTTTTTTAGAATTGTTTTTCTTTTTTTTTTTGTTTTGTTTTCTCTGTTTTTAATTCTCAAATTGCTAGTTGTGCATGCCATGTTGAATACGAGATAGCAGAGGAAGCCATGAACTTCTTGAGTTATGTAGCTGAACTTTCAAGAGGATGGGATGAACCAAATGCTAGAGATATGGGAAGAATGATGTCTCAACCTAATGCTAAGGGTGAGATGTATATTTTGAATGACGGCATAGACATGAAGGCAAAGCTTGCAACTATGGAAAGGAGATTGGAAGAGCTAGAAATGAACCAGATGCAGGAAGTGTAAGCCATCTCTCAGACACCATTGCAAGCTATGCCTTGTGCCATTTGTCAATCTTTTGAGCACTTGGTGGAGGAGTGTCCTATCCTTCCAGCAGCGAGGGAGATGTTTGGTATGCCATGTGGCATTTGTTAGTCTTTTGAGCACCTGGTGAAGGAGTGTCCTACCATTCCAGTGGCGAGGGAAATGTTTGGTGATTGCAACACCTACAATTCCAACTGGAGGGACCATCCAAAATTCTCTTGGAAACCATAGCCACGTCAGTACCAGCAACCTGCTCAAGCACCTCAGCAAGCCTCAAGTCTTGAACAAGCAATAGTGAATCTCAGCAAGGTCGTGGGAGATTTTATTGGAGCTCAGAAATCCATCAATGCTCAGCTCAGTCAAAGAATTGACAGTGTAGAGAGTTCATTGAACAAAATGATGGATGGAATGCAACATGATCTATCTCAGAAGATAGATAATCTCCAAGATTCAATCTCAAGGTTTGCCAACCTCAACATAATGGAAGAGAAAGAAAACTCTCCTTCTCAACCTCATCAAAATCAAAAGGGTATCCATGAAATGGAGGCTAAGGAGAGTGATAAAGAGGTTGATTTGCCCACATGCAAGCTAGAGCATAAGGAAGAAAGTGAAACAGAGAAAGAAAAGAGGGAGGAAATCAAAGGACAGAAAAAGGGGAAAAGTACAGAGGAAGATGGCTATGATGTTAATGTACAAGGAGCACCACAAAGGATAGTCATCAAGGAAGAAATGATGAAGAAACACATCCCTCCACTTTTCCTCCAAGCTTTGTATGGCAAAATCATACAGAGCAAGTCTCAAGTGAGGGACGCAAACTTCATATGGGATCCGGGCAAGCTGAATCAGGATCTAATTTTTTTGATGGACTTAGTCTTTCTAAAGGCTAGCTAGTCCATATCTTTTTGTTTTATTTTTAAATTTGTTTTGATTTTGATTTCTTTCTTTAATTTTATTTTGGTTTGATTTAACTTGGGTTTTTTGATGATCAACACAGGGGAAGCCAAAAACAGAGGAAAACAGAGCAATTCGCACCACCCATTCTCTGGTGCGAATTTTGCACCACCCTACCCCTTTGTGCGAAATCACTTTTGTGAGCATTTTCCAAAAGCATGCTCTCGGTCCCTACCCAAAGTCTCAGTGCGAAAATGCATAGGAATGCGAACATTATGCGAAATTCGCACAACACCACCCCACCCCCATTTCGGCAACTGTTGGACACATTTTGATCACTTCCCAAAGTTCATTTCATGTATACTTTATCTCGTTTCAAATCTTGGGAAGTCAGGAGTCCATAGCTTCAAACGGTGCTCAATTTGGAGTTGAAACGAAGAAGTTATAGCCGTTTGAAGACGACTATGCAAAGCTTAACGGAAATGTTGCAGCTGCACCCCATTTTGCTACTGTTGGACATGTTTTTGGAGCACTTTTTGGAGCTCAAATTATGCATACCATATGTCATTTTGAAGCTTAGGAAGTCAGGAGTCCAGTACTTCAAACAGTGCTCGATTTGGATTTGAAATGAAGTTATGGCCATATGAAAAAATCCAATTTCGCATTTGCACGGGTGAATAGTGCCTTGTGCGAATTTTGCACAACACATTCTCTGGTGCGAAATTTTCACACAACACCCTCCCTTGTGCGAATTTCGCACAACACATTCCCTTGTGCGAAATTTTCGCACAACACATCCCCTTGTGCGAATTTTTGAGCTTCTTCATCCCTACCCTCCCCAATCCCAAGCCTCTGAGCCTCATTTCTTTGCTCCATTATGCCTAAGACCCGAGGAGGCTATGCCTCAGCTCCCCAGAGCAGTCAAAGAGCCCCGCGCACCTTGGGATCACACACATGAAGCCTCTCACTCCATTTCTGACCTCCTTAAACCATCAAAGCCCATAGCTCCAACCGAGAGCTCCAGTTGAGGAGACTATGCCATCCAAGGAGAATACCAGAATAGAGGCCAAAGTCTTGATCCAACCCACTCAGAAGGCCACCACAGATGCATCAGCTCCACAGGACCTTACCATTATTTGATCATCTCTTTACTTTTTGTCTTTACATATTATATTAGTATACATAATTCCATGTTTTGATGTCTTATATTCTGGGATTGGATGTATTACTGATGATGCATCATATATAGACATCAACTCTTGTTTAAAACTTGACATTTTTCTATTTTCTCTACTCACTATTTTTTTTGAAACATGTGGTTTCTCCTATACGACTCAGACTTCATGTCACTCAAGAGGTACCACTTCCTCCCTATTTTTCAATCGCTTTTGTCACATTGAGGACAATGTTCAGCTTGGTTGGGGGAAGAGTTGAGGAAGTAAGTATTGTTAATAATGCTAAGTTATTTTGGTAATTTAGTTGCTTTTTGCTTAATTTTAAAATTTTTTAAGTTTTTATTCTACTCTCTTTGTTTCTCAAAGATAAATTCTCAAAAGTAAATGGGAGAAATTAAATTCTTATCTTATTGCCATAGTCTCAGAGTTTGTATTATGCTTATTAAAGTTGATAAATTGTTGAAGCTCCTTTTGATTTCAATCTTAAGTCTTCCACTCTAATCTTTTCACACACTAAACACATTAGATTCCGACTATAAGATGAAAAACTATTTCCCTCTTGACTTAGGAAAATTTTAGACTTGGTACCTTTGACCTCATTTAATAGTGTTGGGACACCTTGTAAAAGGCCAATGAGTCTTTGAAGAAAATAAAGAAAGAAAAACAAAAATGTTTTACTTGCCTTGAAACCCAAGCAAGGTCTAAGGGGTATATGGTGAAAATCTTTAAAACCTAGTGCCCTAAGCGTTAATTGGTTGGGAGTCACCGACCTTAAATGCTCGTTACAAGGGTGGATAGGTGGAGTTTAACATACTGTAGGTGCTTGGGTATTAAAATTCATTCTCAAAAGTCCGGGGTAAAATCTCGAGGAGTTAGTGGTTGAAAAATCCTTAAAGCTTGATGCCCTAAACCTTGATTGGTTGGGAGTCATCGATGGACCCCCGTTACATGGACAATTTAGAAAAGAATGCCTTTAAGCTTTTCACTCCTACAAGAAAAAATTGTGAAAGAAAAGAGGTGCGTTCTTAGCCTATTGGAGGTTGATTAGTTTGCTAAGCTTTGAAAAGAACTAGGTTGAGGGGAGAGATTAGTTTGACATACTATATCCGGAAACTAATAAATAACACAGATTTTTGTGGAAGAGTAAGGATTGGACCTTTGGGAGTGGAAATTATTTTGAAGCTTAAATTTGCATAATGCCTACTCTTTATGAATTGTGACTAGGCAAATTATTTGATAGCTCCTATTGAAGTTTGAGTTTTATTTCTTTCATGTTCCATGTGAGAGTTTGATCCAATCATGCCACTTGATTATTTTTTGGAGTGATCAGCATGATTTTGTAAAATATTATATTATCTATTTTTCTTTCTCTTTCTCTCCTTCATTGCTCAGGGACTAGCAATGTGTCAGTTGGGGGGGAGTGATTACTACCCAAAAAGTGTTATTTTACACCTTTAAGTCATTATGTTTTAAGCACTTTTGTGTAGTAATTCTCCATCTTTATTCCAATTGGCATGTTAAGGACCTAGCAATGACTTCTAATAATATTTTTGGCTAGTTTTAGTGTTTTGACAGCTTTTTGGATCATTAAGACAAGCCAACCAAAGGAGAGAAGCAAAGAGAAGCAAAGAGGAAAGCAGGGGACAGCAACTACAGTCTTCTTTAGAATTTTTGGAGCACTTCCCGAAGTCTATTTTCTACATGCTATATACCATTTCAAAGTTCAGGAAGTCAAGAATCCAACGCTTCAAATCGTGTATGATTTGGAGCTGAAATGAGGAAGATATGGCCTTCGGAAGACAACTGCTCCAGGCTTGTGCGAAATTCGCACAACACCTTCAGCTTGTGCGAACGGTGTGCGAAATTCGCACACCACCTTCCAAATTCGCACAGCCCATGCGTGGTGCGAATTTTCCTCTGTTTCTGCCGACTCCACTTTAGATCTTTTCTTTTAGATATTTTTGTATAAATTTCCATTCTTCTCCTTGTAATCCACCAATCATAATATTTCTTAGCTAGGAAGGTTGGAAAAACTTCTCTATATATATTCCCTTGCATTCGTTGTAACACATATAGAAATATATAGAAATATATATAATTATTGAATTATATAGAATCGACGTATAGAGCCTTGCTCTGTTTTTCCTTCTCTTTCATTTTCATTTTCTTAGTAGCCAAACATCCTTGGTGGATGAAATCCCCAAGGATGAGAGGCTAAAACCTTTTAAGTTTCTCAAAGTATGGATGTTATGTGATGGCTTGGATGCAATCCCATGGAAATTTCTCGCACCTGGAAGGTAAGGTAGTCATTTTTCATTAATGGTTCATTAATGCAAAGTTTGGTTTTTATTTCCTTTGGACAACTTCCAACGGCCAATACTTGATAAGCTTTTGGATTTCTATCCATTAGTTATCTCCTATGAGCTATTGGAAGGTGAGGTTTTCAATTCCAAGTTTTGCATTAATCCGTTAGAACCAATTTCAATGGCCATTGAAAGGTGACTTTATCACCTGGAATGACTTTGAGTTGCCAATATTTGGTAAGCTTTTAGCTTTAGACTATTAGTTATCTCTTACGAGCCATTCAAAGGAAGTCTAAGGTGAATAACCATTGATGAAATTCACTACCATCTGTTTTGCCATTTTAAAGGATTAAAACTTGATTTGCTAAATCCATACCGGTTCAGGAAGCAAGCATCACCATAGTTGCAACCCCAACACGAGGAGCCTATCCTGAGATTTCCAATTTGCATAAGAGCCAGAGCATAGCTATCTTATCTTTGAGAAACTTGTTTTTACACCCTTTCATTTTAGTCTTTAATGTTAGCTTAAATTAGTTTAAATCTTTCTAAAACATTTACATCTTCTTTGAAAGCTAACATCCATAAGAAAATCACCTATTTTCCTAATTTGTATATCACTGGTAGAATGAAAACCCATCCCAGTGAATGATCCTAGAACCACTATGCTATAGTAGCTTGGCTACTTTAGTAATAGTATGTAAGGTATAAATTTTGTTGATACGCCTTTAAAGCTAAGCTACCATGAGTTGAATCAGATGCACTAGTTTATCTCTTGCGAGCTTTTGGGAGGTGACTTGAAGGTAGGATTTTCTAGAATTGCCAACACTTGGTAAGCTTTTGGACTCTAAGGAGACATCCATTAGTTATCTCTTGTGAGCTTGAGAAAGGAAGTCCAAGGTTAATGATGACCTTGAATGGCAAATGCTAGGTGAAAGGCACGAGCCATTACAAGTTGCATCAGTGAGAGGGAATTAGTGCTGAAATCCATTAAAGGGAAACATCTGTACAACACCGGTTAGAGAATTAACTATATGTTAATTCTCTAATGCGAGGAAAAGATTCAAGTGACCGGAGCTCTGTTTTTGCATGAGGAGCCTCCCCTGTGAACCTAAAAATCCAAGGAATGCTTTTCTTCATAAGTAATTTCCATTACTTTCTTTTTAGTTAGCTTAAAAAAAATCCTTTTTTCAACCAAAGTTTATGCTTTCTTCTTAAGCTAACCTTGAAATGAAAAAGCACCAATTTAACTTTGAATTGGTATCAGTTGTAAGTTGAAAACCCTTCCCAGTGAACGATCCTAGAGCCACTATGCTATATTAGCTATGACTATCCTAGTGCATGGTGATATAGGTTATAAATTTTGTTGATTACTCCCGTCTGAGGACCAAACTCATGATACACCACTGGGACACGAATCAAATGGCGCCGCTGCCGGGGAAGGTGCCAACTTCACAGTGATATTATTTCAGCGTACTTGTGATTTTTCTTTCATTTTACTAACTCTTTTAATTGTTTCTTTTACTTGTTTATATTCTAATATAAATATATCTTTTAATTTAGTTTTAGTTAATCTAAGTCTTTTTGTAGTCCTGTTTTTTTTATTTTCTTTTGTTTTTGTTTTTGTTACAGTTGATACTAGTTGTGTATGCCAAATTGGATACAAGATAGTGGAGGAAGGCTTGTTAAATATGAAACACCTCATAACAAGGAATTGGAATTGAGCTTGAACATCATGGAAACTGTACCTGAAGATCAGCATAGTCACCATGGTCATCAGGACAATCCTAATGAATTCAGATCAATGAGGGATCGCATGCATCCACCTCGTATGAGTGCACCATCATGTATAGTGCCCCCTATAGAGTAGCTAGTGATCAGACCACATATTGTTCCACTTTTACCAACTTTCCATGGAATGGAAAGTGAGAATCCCTATGCACATATCAAGGAATTTGAAGATGTTTGTAATATATTCCAAGGAGGAGGAGCTTCAATCAACTTGATGAGGCTTAAGCTATTTCCTTTTACTTTAAATGATAAGGCCAAGATTTGGCTTAATTCTTTAAGGCCAAGGAGTATCCGTACTTGGACTGATTTACAAGCTGAATTCCTCAAGAAGTTTTTTCCTACTCACAGAACAAATGGCTTGAAAAGGCAAATTTCAAACTTCTCAGCTAAAGAGAATGAGAAATTCTATGAGTGTTGGGAAAGATACATGGAAGCCATGAATGCTTGTCCTCACCATGGTTTTGATACGTGGCTGTTGGTGAGTTATTTCTATGATGGGATGTCTTCCTCAATGAAGCAACTCCTCCAGACAATGTGTGGAGGGGATTTTATGAGTAAGAATGCGGAGGAAGCTATGGATTTCTTGAGTTATGTGGCTGAAGTCTCAAGGGGATGGGATGAACCGAACAAGGGAGAAGTGGGGAAGATGAAGTCTCAACCGAATGCTTTTAATGCTAAGGCTGGGATGTACACCTTGAATGAAGATGTTGATATGGAAGCAAAATTTGCAGCTATGACAAGAAGATTGGAGGAGCTAGAACTGAAAAAGATGCATGAAGTGCAAACTGTTGCTGAAACACTAGTGCAAGTAAAGCCATGTCCTATTTGTCAATCTTATGAACACTTGGTGGAGGAGTGCCCTACAATTCTAGTTGCTAGAGAAATGTTTGGAGATCAAGCAAATGTCATTGGACAATTTAAGCCCAATAGCAATGCTTTGTATGGAAATACTTACAACTCAAGTTGGAGGAATCATCCAAATTTTTCATGGAAGCCAAGAGCACCTTAGTACCAACAGCCGGCTCAACCATCTCAACAAGCTTCAAGTCTTGAACAAGCAAGAGTGAATCTTAGCAAGGTTGTGGAAGATTTTGTTGGAGACCAAAAATCCATCAATGCTCAACTCAGTCAAAGAATTGACAGTGTATAGAATATTTTGAATAAAAGGATGGATAGGATGCAAAATGAATTATCTCAGAAGATAGATAATCTCCAATACTCAATCTCAAGGCTCACTAATTTGAACACAGTGCAAGAGAAGGGTAGATTTCCTTCTCAACCTCACCAAAACCCCAAGGGTATTTATGAAGTGGAAACTCATGAGGGAGAATCTTCACAGGTAAGAGATGTCAAAGCCTTGATCACTCTAAGGAGTGGTAAAAAGGTTGAGTTGCCAACACCCAAGCCACATGTTGAAGAGGAAGAAGAAGAAGAGACAAAGAAGAGGGAGGAAATCAAAGGAAAGAAGAAAGATATCAGTGAAGGGAAAGAGGACCATGATTCAACAGTGAATGCAAATTCGGAGAAAGAGCTTATTAAGGAAGAAATGATGAAGAAACACACATCTCCACCTTTTCCTCAAGCTTTGCATGGGAAAAAGGGGATAAAAAATGCATCAGAAATCCTTGAAGTATTGAGACAAGTGAAAGTCAATATTCCATTGCTGGATATGATTAAGCAAGTTCCAACATATGCAAAATTCCTAAAGGACCTGTGTACTATCAAAAGAGGGTTGAATGTGAATAAGAAAGCCTTCTTGACTGAGCAAGTAAGTGCCATCATACAATGCAAGTCTCCTTTGAAGTACAAAGATCCAGGATGTCCTACCATTTCAGTCATGATTGGGGGAAAGGTAGTGGAAAAAGCTTTGTTAGACTTGGGAGCAAGTGCGAATTTGCTACCATACTCTGTCTACAAGCAATTGAGACTTGGTGAATTGAAGCCAACATCAATCACTCTATCTCTAGCTGATAGATTAGTGAAAATTCCAAGGGGGATAATTGAATATGTCTTAGTTCAAGTTGATAATTTCTACTATCTAGTAGATTTTGTTGTTCTTGATACGGACCCCTTTGTTAAGGAAGCTAATTATGTTCCGATCATCCTTGGAAGACCATTCCTTGCTACCTCAAATGCAATCATCAATTGTAGAAATGGACTTATGCAACTCACTTTTGGCAACATGACACTTGAGCTCAATATTTTTTATATGTCTAAAAAGCTAATCACTCCGGAAGAAGAAGAAGGTCCAGAAGAGGTATGCATTATTGACACTCTAGTGGAGGAGCACTGTAATTAGAATTTGTAAGACAAGTTGAATGAAAGTCTTGGGGATCTTGAAGAAGGGTTGTCTGAACTCGCTGATATGCTTGCTACTCTACAAGGTTGGAGGAGGAAAGAAGAGATTCTACCTTTGTTCAATAAGGAGGAGGCACAAGAAGCTGCTAAGGAAGAGATCCCAAAGCTCAATTTGAAGCCTCTGCCCATGGAGTTGAAATACACGTACCTGGAAGAAAATAAACAATACCTTGTTGTTATTTCTTCATCTCTTACTACTCATCAGGAGATTTCTCTACTTGAAGTTCTCAAGAGGTGTAAGAAAGCAATAGGATGGCAAATATCTAACTTGAAAGGCATTAGTCCTTTAGTTTGTACACATCATATATATATGGAGGAAGAAGCTAAACCAATTCGTCAACCTTAAAGAAGATTGAATCCTCATTTACAAGAGGTGGTGCGAGCTGAGGTACTGAAGCTACTTCAAGTAGGTATTATTTATCCCATATCTGACAGCCCTTGGGTGAGTCAAACTCAAGTGGTACCAAAAAAATCAGGGATTACTGTGGTTCAAAATGAAAATGGAGAAGAAATTGCTACACATCTCACTTCAGGTTGGAGGGTATGTATTGATTATAGGAAATTGAATTCCATGACAAGGAAATATCATTTTCCACTGCCGTTTATTGATCAAGTGTTGGAGAGAGTCTTTGGCCATCCTTTCTATTGTTTCTTGGACGGGAACTCAGGGTATTTTCAAATTGAAATTGATGTTGAAGATCAGGTGATTACTACTCAAAAAGTGCTATTTGATAGCTTGTAATTAATCCTTTTAAACACTTTTGAGTAGTAGTTATTGCCTTTTAACCCAATTAACATGTTAAGGACCCTTGCAATCAATTCTAATCAAATTGTGTTAAGTTTTGGTGTTTTGATAGCTTTTTGATCACCAAAGCAAAATGAGATTGAGGAGAGTTATTTGGAATCCATGGAAAAGCAATGGAAAGCTCAGAAGCATGAAGAACCAAATCTTTGAAGTCCTTTGCCATAAGCAAATCCGGAATGCAAGGAGGGGAAACAAAGAGAAATCTGCCATGAAGCATTCTTGATGACAGTCATGTCAGCCACTTTTGGAGCACTTCTGAAGTTCAATTTATGCATTCTATATGTCATTTTAAAGCTTAGGAAGTCAGAAATCCAATGCTTCAAACGGGGAACAATTCGGAGCTGAAATGAAGGAGTTAAAGCCATTGGAAGCCGAACACCGCAAGCTGAAAGCCAACTTTGCAGCGCTGCGGAATAGCCTTTTGCTGCGAAGTGATTTCGCAGCCCTTTTTATGCGTCTGCGAAGTCTCGCAGACCACGTTTTCACCTGCGAAATGGTCCTTAATGCTTCCTGATATTTGTAACTGACACTGTGAGATATTTTTCATTAGATTTTTGTTGTTTAAATCCCCAAACTCTCCTTGTAAGCCACCAATTATAAGATTCCTTAGCTTTTAAGTTAGGAAAAAGGCTAAATATCCATGTAATAACTATTAATGTAATATTCATATAAATAGAGCCTAGAGAGCCTGTTCTCAGGGTGACGAACCTTTTGTAAAAGTTTGAAAGAAAGTAAAATACAGAGCTTGTGCTCTGCCTTACCTTCTCACTTTGATTGTATTTTTCATTTGCTAAGTTATGCACTCTCTGAGGAGGTTTCCCCAGAGAATGAGTAACTAAACCTTTAGTTCCTTGGATCTAAGGTTGCCGGGAAAGGTTCCAAGTGCAAGAATTAGTAGCTTTGTGGTTTCAGCTATGAATGAAGAGAAAGTGTGTCCCGTGAATGGTTTCTATATTTTTAGTTAACTTAAAACGCCTTGGAGTCACCTGGGCCAATACTTGGTAAGGCAAGTGATCTCTATCCATGGAGATGCACTAGTTTACCCCTTGCGAGCCTTTGGGAGGTGACTTAAAGGTAGGATTTTCTAGAATTGCCAACACTTGGTAAGCTTTTGGACTCTAAGGAGACATCCATTAGTTATCTCTTGCGAGCTTGAGAAAGGAAGTCCAAGGTTAAAGATCACCTTGAATGGTAAAGGCTAAGTGAGAGGCTCGAACCATTGCAAGTTGCATCAGTGAGAGAGAATTAGAGCTGAAATCCAATTAAGGGATGCATTTGTGCAGCACCAGTTAGAGAATTGACTTTATGTTAATTCTCTAATGCGAGGAAATGAACCAACTGACCAGAGCTATGTTTTTGCATAAGGAACCTCCCCTGTGAACCTAAATTTCCAAGGAATGTTTTTCTTCATAAGTAATTTCCATTACTTGTTGTGCCGTTAGTCTAAATCTAAACCTTTTTCAACCAAAGTTTGTGTTTTATTTCTTAAGCTAACCTTGAAATGAAACAGCATCAATTCACTTTGAATTGGTATCATTTTCAGTTTGAAAACTCTTCCCAGTGAACGATCTTAGAGCCACTATGCTATAGTAGCTTTTTCTTTGCTACCCTAGTTCATGGCGTAATAGGTTATAAATTTTGTTGATTACTCCCTCCATCAAGGAGCACCAGCTGGACATGAATCAGCTGATACACCAATTGGGCATGAATCAAATGGTGCCGTTGTCGGGGAAGGTGTCAAGTTTATAGTGATACTATTTCAGAGTACTTGTGATTTTCATCACAAGTTTGGTAACGTTTCTTTCGCTTTATTAATTTTTTTTTTCCTTTCTACTTATTCATAATCTAAATTTAGCTTTTAAATTCAGCTTAGTTTTATTTTGTTTTTGTAGCCCTGTTTTCTTTTGTTGTCCTTTATTTTCATTTTAGTTACAGATAGATACTAGTTGTGTATGCCCAAGTGGATACGAGATAGTGGAGGAAGGCTTGTTAAACGTGATACACCTCATAATAAGGAATTGGAATTGAGCTTGAATATCATGGAAGCTACACCTGAAGATCAGCATAGTCACCAAGGTCGTCAAGACAATCTCAATGAATTTAGATCAATGAGGGACCGCATGCATCCACCTCGTATGAGTGCACCATCATGTATAGTGCCCCCTACAGAGCAGCTAGTGATCAGACCGTATATTGTTCCACTTCTACCAACTTTCCATGGGATGGAAAGTGAGAATCCCTACGCACATATCAAGGAATTTGAAGATGTTTGTAATACATTCCAAGAGGGAGGAGCTTCAATTGATTTGATGAGGCTTAAGTTATTTCCTTTTACTTTAAAGGATAAAGCCAAAATTTGGCTTAATTCTTTAAGGCCGAGGAGTATCCGTACTTGGACTGACTTACAAGCTGAATTCCTTAAGAAATTTTTCCCACTCATAGAACAAATGGCTTGAAAAGGCAAATTTCAAACTTCTCAGCTAAAGAGAATGAGAAATTCTATGAGTGTTGGGAAAGATATATGGAAGCTATAAATGCTTGTCCTCACCATGGTTTTGATACTTGGCTATTGGTGAGCTATTTTTATGATGGGATGTCGTCCTCAATGAAGCAACTCCTGGAGACAATGTGTGGAGGAGATTTCATGAGCAAAAATCCTGAGGAAGCTATGGATTTCTTGAATTATGTAGCTGAAGTTTCAAGGGGATGGGATGAACCAATCAAAGGAGAAGTGGGAAAGATGAAGTCTCAACTGAGTGCTTTCAATGCTAAGGCTGGGATGTATACCTTGAAAGAAGATGATGATATGAAAGCAAAGTTTGCAGCTGTGACAAGAAGATTGGAGGAGCTGGAACTGAAAAAGATGCATGAAGTGCAAGCTGTTGCTGAAGCACCAGTGCAAGTGAAGCTTTGTCCTAATTGTCAATCATATGAACACTTGGTGGAGGAATGCCCTACAATTTCAGCTGAAAGGGAAATGTTTGGAGATCAAGCAAATGTTGTTGGACAATTCAAGCCCAATAACAATGCACCCTATGGAAATACTTACAACTCAAGTTGGAGGAATCATCCAAATTTTTCATGGAAGCCTAGAGCACCTCAGTACCAACAGCCAGATCAACCATCTCAACAATCTTCAAGTCTTGAACAAGCAATATTGAATCTCAGCAAGGTAGTGGGAGATTTTGTTGGAGACCAAAAAGCCATCAATGCTCAACTTAATCAAAGAATTGACAGAGTAGAGAGTACTCTGAACAAAAGGATGGATGGAATGCAAAATGATATAACCCAAAAGATAGATAATCTCCAATACTCAATATCAAGGCTCACAAATTTGAACACAGTGCAAGAAAAGGGAAGATTTCCTTCTCAACCCCACCAAAACCCAAGGTGTCCATGAAGTGGAAAGCCATGAGGGAGAATCATCACAGATGAAAGATGTCAAAGCCTTGATCACTCTAAGGAGTGGTAAAAAAATTGAGAAGCCACACCTAAGCCACATGTTGAGGAAGAAGAAGAGACAATGAAAGGGAGGAAATGGAAGACAAAAGGGAGAGATCAGTGAAAAGAAAGAGGACTATGATTCAACAATGAATGCAAATCCAGAGAAGGAACTTCTGAAGGAAGAAATGCTGAAGAAATCAACTTCTCCACCTTTTCCTCAAGCATTGCATGGGAAAAAGGGGATTAGAAATGCATCTGAAATTCTTGAAGTATTGAGACAAGTTAAAGTCAATATCCCACTGTTGGATATGATTAAACAAGTTCCAACATATGCAAAATTCCTAAAGGACTTATGTACTATCAAAAGAGGGTTGACTGTAAATAAGAAAGCCTTCTTGACTGAGCAAGTAAGTGCAATCTTACAATGTAAGTCTCCTTTGAAGTACAAAGATCCGGGAAGTCCTACCATTTCAGTCATGATTGGAGGAAAGGTAGTGGAGAAAGCTTTATTAGACTTGGGAGCAAGTGTGAATTTGCTTCCATATACTGTCTACAAGCAATTGGGACTTGGTGAGTTGAAGCCAACAACAATCACTCTATCTCTGGCAGATAGATCAGTAAAAATTCCCAGAGGAGTAATTGAGGATGTCTTGGTTCAAGTTGATAATTTCTACTATCCGGTGGATTTTATTGTTCTTGATACGGATCCTACTGTAAAGGAAGCTAATTTAGTTCCTATCATCCTGGAAGGCCATTCCTTGCTACCTCAAATGCAATCATCAACTGTAGGAATGGGCTCATGCAACTCACTTTTGGCAACATGACACTTGATCTCAACATTTTTTATATGTCTAAAAAGCAAATCACTCCGGAAGAAGAAGAGGGTCCAGAAGAGGTGTGCATTATTGACACTCTAGTAGAGGAGCACTGTAATCAGAATATGCAAGACAAGCTGAATGAAAGTCTTGCGGATTGTGAGGAAGGTTTGTCTGAACCCCCTAATGTGCTTGCTACTTACAAAGTTGGAGGAGGATAGAAGAGATTCTACCTTTGTTCAATAAAGAAGAAGGAGCAGATGCTGAAAAAGAGACCCAAAACTCAATTTGAAGCCTCTACCCGTGGAGCTGAAATATACATACCTTGAAGAAAATAATCAATGTCCTGTCGTAATATCTTCATCTCTGACCAGTCATCAAGAGAAGTGTTTACTGGAAGTTCTCAAGAGGTGTAAGAAAGCAATAGGATGGCAAATATCTGATTTGAAAGGCATTAGTCCTTTAGTTTGCACGCATCATATATATATGGAGGAGGAAGCTAAGCCAATTCGTCAACTTCAAAGAAGATTGAATCCTCATTTACAAGAGGTTGTGCGAGCTGAGGTGCTGAAGCTACTTCAAGCAGGTATTATTTACCCTATATCTGATAGTTCTTGGGTGAGTCCTACTCAAGTGGTACCAAAGAAGTCAGGGATTACTGTGGTTCAGAATGAAGAAGGAGAAGAAATTACTACACGCCTCACTTCAGGGTGGAGGGTGTGTATTGATTATAGAAAGTTGAATGCAGTAACCAGGAAAGATCATTTTCCATTGCCATTTATCGATCAAGTGTTGGAGAGAGTCTCTGGCCATCCGTTCTACTGTTTTTTGGACGGGTATTCAGGGTATTTTCAAATTGAAATTGTGTGGAAGATCAGGAAAAGACCACTTTTACATGTCCATTTGGAACATATGCTTACAGAAGAATGCTTTTGGTTTATGCAATGCACCTGCAACATTCCAAAGATGTATGTTGAGTATCTTCAGTGATATGGTGGAGCGAATTATGGAGGTTTTCATGGATGACATCACCGTATATGGAGGTACATTTGAGGAATGCTTAGTCAATTTGGAAGCGGTTCTTCACAGATGCATTGAAAAAGACTTGGTGCTCAATTGGGAGAAATGCCATTTTATGGTACGTCAAGGAATTGTCCTTGGCCATATCATCTCCGAAAAGGGCATTGAAGTTGATAAAGCAAAGGTGGAGCTTATTGTCAAATTGCCATCCCCAACAACTGTAAAAGGAGTAAGGCAGTTCCTTGGCCATGCAGGCTTCTATAGGAGGTTCATCAAAGATTTTTCAAAGCTTTCAAAACCTCTTTGTGAGCTGTTAGCTAAGGATGCTAAGTTTATATGGGATGAAAGATGTCAAAATAGCTTTGACCAACTGAAGAAATTTTTAACAACAACTCCAATAGTGAGGGCCCCTAACTGGCAACTACCTTTGAACTAATGTGTGATGCCAGTGACTTTGCTATAGGAGCTGTGCTTGGTCAAAGAGAAGATGGGAAGCCCTATGTGATCTACTATGCAAGCAAAACATTGAACGAAGCTCAAAGGAACTACACAACTACAGAGAAAGAATTGTTAGCTGTGGTATTTGCCTTGGACAAATTTCGTGCTTATTTGGTAGGGTCTTTCATCATTGTTTTCACTGACCATTCAGCCTTGAAGTATTTATTGACAAAGCAAGATGCAAAAGCAAGGTTGATAGATGGATTCTTTTGTTACAAGAATTCGATCTCCAAATCAGAGATAAGAAAGGAGTGGAGAATGTGGTAGCTGACCACCTTCAAGGTTAGCTATAGCACATAATTCTCATGCTTGCCTATTAATGATGATTTCCTGAGGAATCACTTATGTTCTAGTAAAACTCCTTGGTATGCTCATATTGCTAATTATCTAGTTACTGGTGAAATTCCAAGTGAGTGGAATGCACAGGACAGGAAGCACTTCTTTGCAAAAATCCATGCTTATTATTGGGAAGAGCCTTTCCTTTTTAAATATTGTGCAGATCAGATCATAAGGAAGTGTGTGCCTGAAGAAGAGCAACAAGGGATTCTAAACCATTGTCATGAGAATGCATGTGGAGGCCACTTTGCCTCTCAGAAAACAGCTATGAAGGTGTTGCAATCAGGGTTTACTTGGCCATCTCTTTTCAAAGATGCCCACATCATGTGTAGAAGTTGTGATAGATGCCAAAGGCTTGGAAGCTAACAAAAAGAAATCAAATGCCAATGAACCCATACTAATAGTTGAGCTATTTGATGTATGGGGCATTGACTTCATGGGACCTTTTCCAATGTCTTTTGGTAATTCTTATATCTTGGTGGGGGTGGATTATGTTTCTAAATGGGTTGAGGCAGTCCCCTGTAAACAAAATGATCATAGAGTGGTTCTCAAGTTTCTTAAAGAGAACATTTTTTCAAGATTCGGGGTGCCCAAAGCTATAATCAGTGATGGAGGTACTCATTTTTGCAACAAGCCTTTTGAAAGTTTATTAGCCAAGTATGGAGTGAAGCATAAGGTAGCTACACCTTATCATCCACAGACTTCCGGGCAAGTTGAGCTAGCAAACAGGGAAATAAAGAACATATTGATGAAAGTGGTGAGTTCAAGCAGAAAAGATTGGTCTATTAAGCTTCATGATTCATTATGGGCATATAGAACAGCTTATAAGACTATTCTTGGCATGTCCCCCTATCGTCTTGTCTATGGCAAAGCGTGTCATCTCCCTGTGGAAGTCGAATACAAAGCTTGGTGGGCAATCAAAAAGTTGAATATGGACTTGATCAGAGCCGGGGCAAAGAGGTGCTTAGACCTTAATGAGATGGAGGAATTAAGAAATGATGCTTACATCAATTCCAAAGTTGCAAAACAGAGGATGAAGAAGTGGCATGATCAACTAATTTCTAACAAGGAATTCCAGAAAGGACAAAGAGTTCTACTCTATGACACAAGACTCCATATCTTTCCTGGAAAGCTCAAGTCAAGGTGGATAGGTCCTTTCATTATTCATCAAGTACATATCAATGGGGTGGTGGAATTATTGAATTCCAATGGCAAGGACACCTTTAGAGTCAATGGATATCGTCTCAAGCCATTCATGGAGCCGTTCAAACCAGAAAAGGAGGAAATCAACCTCCTTGAGCCACAAAAAGCCTAAGCAAAGAAGGGTTTGATGGACTTGGTTTCACCAAAGTCCAAAATTTTTGTAAATTTTGTAAATTTTAAAGTTTTATCCATACTTTTGATCTAATTTTTGATCTTAAATTGTGTATTTTATGTAATTTATCTTTTTGAATGATCTCAGGTGGAGAAAATGCAAAGAAATTGAAAGGAAGAAATCGGAGTGAAAACAGGCAAAAACAGAGCAGAAACAGGGTCTGCGAGATCTCGCAGCCTAAGAGAATTCTCTGCGAAAACGGCCATCTGTTGCGAAATCATTTCGCAACACATTGACTCCTCTGCGAAAATTTTCGCAGCTGCGAATCCAAGATTGGCACACGAGTGCCACTTCGCAGCACAGGAGCCCCATTTCGCAGCTGCGAAGCGGCTGCGAAGCTCCAAGGCATGAAAAATCCCAATTCGCAGCCATAACTCCATTCCGAGGGTGTTTCGCAGCTGCGAAACCGATTTTTGGCACACGAGTGCCATCCGCGACAGTGACTCCATTTCGCAGCTGCGAAGTGGCTGCGAAAGTAGTTTTTCTTGCGAAACCCCATTTTTGCTGCGAAATCGGCCTTCTTCTGCGAAACTCAAGATGACCTTTAATATTCCGTTATTTTTTATAAATACCGGTCATTTGAGCTGCGAAAGGGTTTCAGAAAGGGGAAGAGCCATAGCAACCGTCTGTTCATCTCCTTGCCGAGCCCGACGCGCGAACCTCCGGTCATCCCTTCCGATCATCACTTCCGCCAAATTTCGTCAATCCGAAATGGCACGAACCAGAGGAGCCAATCTTCCTCTCCTTCAGCCGCAAACGAACGCCGCGCGAGACGCCTGTTCAAGGCTCTACCTCTGAGCCTCCACGGCCAGAAGCTGCTTCACCTCCGGCGAAGCCCGCACCAAAGAAACGCCAGGCCAAGCCCGCATTACAGAAACCTCCGGCGAGGCGTTATCTCACCAGGTCAGGGGATCGTCCCTGCAAAAAAGAGCCAGGGTCGAAAGCTCAGAGCCCATAGACTTAACAGAGCAGTCCCCGGTTCCCTCTCCAGAGCCCTCTCCGGCGCCATCTTCGGCACCGCCGGCGAAACCTCAAGAGCACCAGCCGCCACTTTCTGAACCCCAAAATCCATCTGGGATAGCTCCTGAAGTGCTAATCAGGCGTCCGATGCTGACTCAACCACCAATTGAAGGCAATTTGGACTGCCGAGCTCGACCATTTCACTCTGAGCTGTGCTTTGACACAGCCACCTTCCAATTGCGGCCGGAGCTTGCAGGTTCATTCCACATACTGCGCAGATATCGCATGGAGCATCTGCTGACCCACGAGATTTCTTCTATCCAGAGTAGCCATGGATTTTTATCAGTCCATGACTACTAAGCAGGTCAGAGATCCTACTCTAATCCATTTTACTATTGACGGTCGCATGGCATTCTAGGAGCTCGCCATATAGCAGAGGCCCTGCATATACCATACGAGCCAAGCCATTTTGAGGATTACGAGCATGGGCTAGTCCCTCTCAGCTGGAAATGGTGCATATCTTGTCCAGAGGAGCTTCCACAAATCCACATCTATTGAGGGGGAACTTCCTCCAAGGATGTTTCTCATTGATGCACTCTTGCGTCACAATATTTATCCACTACAGCACTGGACTCAGAGGAGAGGAGTTCTTTTAGAGGCCTGTTCAGGATTTCAGAGGGATACTTTTTTGGCCCTCACCACCTGATTATGGCTGCCCTTCTCTACTTTGAAGAGAAGGTGCATAAGAAGAAGTTGTCGCGAGCTGATGCCATTCCACTTCTTTTTCCACGGCTGCTGTGTCAGATTCTCGAGCATCTGGGGTATCCATCAGATCCTCAGCTGGAGCGCAAGCGTATATGCCGAGAGGTATTTACTTTCGACAAGTGGACCAATATGACAGCATATAGAATTGAGCAGCCAGAGCTTCCACAGCCAGCTGAGATACCAGCTGCCAGGAGAGCATCTCCAGATCATATACCTGAGGGTATACCCATTGCTTCTCCTACCATATCCAGAGCCCCTCCAGTTACTCCAGCCTCATCACAGCCCTCTACTTCAGCTGAGCCAAGGATGGCCATTCCCATTTCAGAGTATAGAGATTTATGCCATGCACTGCAGACCTTGATCGCGTCTCAGAGCAGCCTTGCTCAGGAGATGGCAGCTATGCGAGCTCGCCAGGAGCAGATGTTGACCACCCAGGCTCAGCACACTGCCATCTTGAGGCAGCTCCAGCATCATCTCGGTCTCCCATCAGCTGCTGAGCATCTCACCCCACCACTGCAGTGCCACACTCACAGGCCACAGAGCCTCAGGCCCCTCCTGAATCAGCTACTGAAGAGGCAGAGCCATCTGCCTAAGCCATCAGCTCCAGCATCATCCACCTATCTGATCATATATATATATTATATATATATATTTCTTTTATGTATTTCGTTTTCGTTAGTCTGTTATGAAATCCCATCATTTTGATATCATATATGGGGATTACTTGTATTACTTTCTTTTTTATTGTACTCACATGATTAAAGTAATACAAATCTAGCATTTTTTGTTAACTCTTAGCATTAATCTATTCTTATTTCCTTTGCTCACACCTTTTATTCTTTTTGAAACATGTGGTTTCTCCAATCAGTATTCGAAATTGATATCACTCAGGAGGTACCACTTCCTCCCTATAATTTCAATCACCCATATCACATTGAGGACAATGCTCAGCTCGGTTGGGGGGGGGGGGGGGGGGGGGGAAATGAGGAAGGAAGTATGCTAAGTTAAAGGAAGTATGCTAAGTTATTTTGGTAATTCAGCCTTGTCTAGTAATTAGTTGTAGTTTTTTTTGCTTTTTACTCTAATCTCCATGGATTATGAGGAAAAATTTTCAAATTAAAATAGGAGAAACTGAACTTTTGCTTTTCATTTAACTTAGAGTTTGGATTATGCTTGCTAAAGTGGTTCAATTGTTGAAGCTTCTATTGAAATCAAGTTTAGTCCTTCCACTTTAAGCTATCACACACTGTGCACAATAGATTCCGATTATAAGATGAAAAACTATTTCCCTCTCGACTTAGGAAAATTTTGGGACTTGGTACCTTTGACCTCATTTAATAATGTTGAGACACCTTATGAAAGGCCAATGAGCCTTTGAAAAAAGAAAAAAGCAAAATGTTTGCTTGCCTTGAAACCCGAGCAAGGTCTGAAGGGTATATGGTGAAAATCTTTAAAACCTGGTGCCCTAAGCCTTAATTGGTTGGGAGTCACCGACCTCAATGCTCGTTACAAGGGTGGATAGGTGGAGTTAGCATATGGTAGGCGCTTGGGTATAAAAAAATTCATTCTCAAAAGTCCGGGGTAAAATCCTAGGAGTTAGTGGTTGAAAAATCCTTAAAGCTTGATGCCCTAAACCTTAATTGGTTGGGAGTCATCGATGGACCCCTGTTACATGACAAACAGAAAAGAATGCCCCTTAAGCCTTGTACCTTCTAAAAAAAAAAAGTGTGTTCTCTGCCTATTGAATTTGGTCAGTTTGCTAAGTGTTGAAAAGAGATAGGTTGGGGGGAGAGATTAGTTTAGCATGCTATATTCGAAAACTATCATCTTACACTTAGATTTTTGTGGAAGAATAAAGTTTGGTTCTTTGGAAGTGAAAATGATTTTAAAACTTCAATTTGCATAATGCATTCCCTTGATCAATAGTATTTAGCAAAGTTTTTGATAGCTTCTATTGAAGTTTGAGTTTTATTTCTTTAATGTTCCATGTGAGAGTTTGTCAGTCATGCCACTTAAACATTTTTTGAAGTGATCAGCATAATGTTGTAAATTATAGTATTGTTTATTTTTATTTTTCTCTCCTTCATTGCTAAGGGACTAGCAATATGTCAGTTGGGGGGAGTGATTACTACTCAAAAAGTGCTATTTGATAGCTTGTAATTAATCCTTTTAAACACTTTTGAGTAGTAGTTATTGCCTTTTAACCCAATTAACATGTTAAGGACCCTTGCAATCAATTCTAATCAAATTGTGTTAAGTTTTGGTGTTTTGATAGCTTTTTGATCACCAAAGCAAAATGAGATTGAGGAGAGTTATTTGGAATCCATGGAAAAGCAATGGAAAGCTCAGAAGCATGAAGAACCAAAGCTTTGAAGTCCTTTTCCATAAGCAAATCCGGAATGCAAGGAGGGGAAGCAAAGAGAAATCTGCCATGAAGCATTCTTGATGACAGTCATGTCAGCCACTTTTGGAGCACTTCCTGAAGTCCAATTTATGCATGCTATATGTCATTTTTAATCTTAGGAAGTCAGCAATCCAATACTTCAAACGGTGCACAATTCAGAGCTGAAATGAAGGAGTTACAGCCGTTGGAAGCCGAACACCGCAAGCTAAAAGCCAACTTCGCAGCGCTACGGAATTAGCCTTTTGCTGCGAAGTCTCGCAGACCACGTTTTCACCTGTGAAATGGTCCTTAATGCTTCCCGATATTTGTAACCGACACTGTGAGATATTTTTCATTAGATTTTTGTTGTTTAAATCCCCAAACTCTCCTTGTAAGCCACCAATTATAGGATTCCTTAGTTTTTAAGTTAGGAAAAAGACTAAATATCCATGTAATAACTATTAATGTAATATTCATATAAATAGAGCCCGGAGAGCCTGTTGTCAGGGTGATGAACCTTTTGTAAAAGTTTGAAAGAAAGTAAAATACAGAGCTTGAGCTCTGCCTTACCTTCTCACTTTGATTGTATTTTTCATTTGCTAAGTTATGCACTCTCTGAGGAGGTTTCCCCAGAGAATGAGTAACTAAACCTTTAGTTCCTTGGAGCTAAGGTTGCCGGGAAAGGTTCCAAGTGCAAGAATTAGTAGCTTTGTGGTTTCAGCTATGAATGAAGAGAAAGTGTGTCCCGTGAATGGTTTCTATATTTTTAGTTAACTTAAAACGCCTTGGAGTCACCTGGGCCAACACTTGGTAAGGCAAGTGATCTCTATCCATGGAGATGCACTAGTTTACCCCTTGCGAGCCTTTGGGATGTGACTTAAAGGTAGGATTTTCTAGAATTGCCAACACTTGGTAAGATTTTGGACTCTAAGGAGACATCCATTAGTTATCTCTTGCGAGCTTGAGAAAGGAAGTCCAAGGTTAAAGATCACCTTGAATGGTAAAGGCTAAGTGAGAGGCTCGAACCATTGCAAGTTGCATCAGTGAGAGAGAATTAGAGCTGAAATCCAATCAAGGGATGCATTTGTGCAGCACCGATTAGAGAATTGACTTTATGTTAATTCTCTAATGCGAGGAAATGAACCAACTGACCGAAGCTATGTTTTTGCATGAGGAACCTCCCCTGTGAACCTAAATCTTCAAGGAATGTTTTTCTTCATAAGTAATTTCCATTACTTGCTGTGCCGTTAGTCTAAATCTAAACCTTTTTCAACCAAAGTTTGTGTTTTATTTCTTAAGCTAACCTTGAAATGAAACAGCATCAATTCACTTTGAATTAGTATCATTTTCAGTTTGAAAACCCTTCCCAGTGAACGATCCTAGAGCCACTATGCTATAGTAGCTTTTTCTTTGCTACCCTAGTTCATGGTGTAATAGGTAATAAATTTTGTTGATTACTCCCTCCATCAAGGAGCACCAGCTGATATACCAATTGGGCATGAATCATCAGGAGAAGACCACTTTCACAATTCCCAAATCAGAGACAAGAAAGGAGTGGAGAATGTGGTAGCTGACCACCTTTCAAGGTTGGCTATAGCACACAATTCCCATGTCTTACCTATTAATGATGACTTTCCTGAGGAATCACTCATGTTGCTAGAGAAAACTCCTTGGTATGCTCATATTGCTAATTATTTGGTTACTGGTCAAGTTCCAAGTGAGAGGAAAGCACAAGATAAGAAGCACTTCTTTGCAAAGATTCATGCTTATTATTGGGAAGAGCCTTTTCTTTTCAAGTATTATGCAGATCAGATAATAAGAAAGTGTGTCCCTGAACAAGAGCAACGAGGAATCCTCAGCCATTGCCATGAGAATGCATGTGGAGGCCACTTTGCCTATCAGAAAACATCCATGAAGGTGTTGCAATTAGGGTTTACTTGGCCATCACTTTTCAAAGATGCCCACACCATGTGTAGGAGTTGTGATAGATGCCAAAGGCTTGGGAAGCTAACAAGAAGAAATTAAATGCCCATGAACCCCATCCTAATAGTTGATCTCTTTGATGTTTGGGGTATTGACTTCATGAGACCTTTCCCAACGTCTTTTGGTAACTCTTATATTTTGGTGGGGGTGGACTATGTTTTTAAATGGGTTGAGGGAATCCCCTGTAAACACAATGATTACAAGGTGGTTCTCAAGTTTCTTAAGGAGAACATCTTCTCAAGATTGGGGGTGCCCAAGGCCATAATCAGTGATGGAGGTACTCATTCTTGCAACAGACCTTTTGAAACCCTATTAGCCAAGTATGGAGTGAAGCATAAGGTAGCTACACCTAATCACCCTTAGACTTTCGGGTAAGTGGAGCTAGCAAACAGGGAAATCAAGAACATATTGATGAAAGTGGTGATCACGAGCAGAAAAGATTGGTCTATTAAGCTTCATGATTCATTATAGGTATATAGAACAGCTTACAAGACTATTCTTGGCATGTCTCCCTATCGCCTAGTCTATGGCAAAGCATGCCATCTCCCTGTGGAAGTTGAATATAAGGCTTGGTGGGCAATCAAAAGGTTAAACATGGACTTGATCAGAGCCGGGGCAAAGAGGTGCTTAGACCTTAATGAGATGGAGGAATTAAGAAATGATGCTTACATCAATTCCAAAGTTGCAAAACAGAGGATGAAGCGGTGGCATGATGAATTAATCTCCAACAAAGAATTCTGGAAAGGACAAAGAGTCTTACTCTATGATTCAAGGCTCCATATATTTCCTGGGAAGCTCAAGTCAAGGTGGATAGGTCCTTCCATTATTCACCAAGTGCATCTCAATGGAGTGGTGGAATTACTGAATTCCAATGGCACAAACATCTTTAAAGTCAATGGTCATCATCTTAAACCATTCATTGAGCCATTCAAGCAAGAAAAGGAGGAAATCAACCTCCTTGAGCCATAAAAAGCCTAATCAGAGAAGGGTTAGATGGACTTGGTTTCACCAAAGTCCATATTTTTGTTTAATTGTGTTAATTTATAAGCTTTATAAATTGTTTTGATTTTAATTTTGGTATTAAATTGTGTTATTTATATGTAACTTAATCTTTTTGAATAATCAAAATCAGGAGGAATTGGAAACAAATTGAAAAAAGGAAGCTAGGAATCAAGAGGAGCTCGAAAGCAAGGAAAAAGCATAGTCTGCGAAATTTCACAGCCTAAAAAAGGCCCCTGCGAAAATGGCCCTTGGCTGTGAAATAATTTCGCAGCCCCCAAGTAGCCACTGCGAAATCGCCCATCGGCTGCGAAATGATTTCGTAGCCTCTACCCCCCTCTGTGAAAATTTTCGCAGCTGCGAAACACCCCTTTGGCACATGAGTGCCATTTCGCAGACCCCCCTTCATTTCGCAGCTGCGAACGATTGCGAAATCCTCCACGCCTAAATATCCCCATTTTTGCAGCCGAAACCCCATTTCGGAGGTGGTTTCGCAGCTGCGAAACCACCCCTTGGCACACGAGTGCCATTTCGCAGCCCCGTACCCTCATTTCACAGTTGCGAAATGGGCTGCAAAATGGTTGCCAAAATGCCCCCTCTACGAAATCCGCCATTTGCTGCGAAAATGCCCATCTGCTGTGAAAATAAAAACCGTCCCTTGGCATCCCTTTTAAACGTTATAAATTCCATTTTTCCTATTTTAACCGATCATTTGAACTTCAAAAAGGTACCAAAGAGGAGCCAAGCCAGAGCAACTCTCCGTCTGACCTCTCCGCCTGAGCCAAGCCGCGCGCATCTCTGACCACTTCTCTATCCAACCATGGCTAGGACCCGAGGAGCTGAGTCATCATCCCCATCATCTCTCCTGAGAATCCCAAGAGAGAGCCGTGTCCAAGCTACCACACCCGAGCCTCCGTGGCACCGGTCGTCCCACCTCCGGTTGAGGACGTACCCATCAGTCCTCCTGTGAGGCGCTATCAGACACGAAGGTCACTTACCATGGCCGGTGTGAGCTCTTCCAAAGGCCAAAAGTCAGGTACCGGTCCCCTAAAGAAGAAAGTCAAGGTCTCTGAGCCAATTGATTTAACAGAGCCGTCTTCAGAGCCTGAATCAGAGCCTACGCCATCTCCATCACCTGTAAAAAAGTCTCAGCCATCTCAGCCACCAGCCAAAGAGTCTTAGATTCCCTTAGGCATGACCCTTGAGGTGGTTATCAGACGCCCCATGGTCACTCAACCACCAATTGAGGGTAATTTGGATTCTAGGGCAAGACCATTCCACTCCGAGCTTTGTTTTGACATAGCCACTTTTAGACTTCAGCCCGAGCTCAGGGATTCCTTCCATCTACTACAGAGGCACCACATGGATCACTTGCTGACTCCCAGGAATTTTTTCTATCCCCGTGTGGCATTGGACTTCTATCAGTCCATGACCACAAACCAGGTCCAGGATCCTACAGTCATCCACTTTACCATAGATAGGCGCCATGGTATTCTGGGAGCCCGACATATAGCAGAGGAACTCCATATTCCTTATGAGCCAGCATGTCCAGAAGATTTTCGGGTCTGGACTCATCCTGCATAGAGCGA
Organism: Vitis riparia; assembly: GCF_004353265.1. Lineage (NCBI taxonomy): Eukaryota > Viridiplantae > Streptophyta > Magnoliopsida > Vitales > Vitaceae > Vitis > Vitis riparia. Next base: position 14,061,087 of record NC_048444.1, read on the forward strand.
TATAGTTCATATTCTGTCCAGAGGGGCATTCTCGCGCCACTATCTATTGAGGAAGGAGCTCCCTCCCAGCATGTTCTTCATTGATGCACTCTTGCGCCATAGCATTTTCCCACTTCAGCATTGGGTGCAGAGGAGAGGAGTTTTGCTGGAGGCATTATTCAGGGTATCTGAGGGATACTTCTTTGGCCCTCATCATCTTATCATGGGTGTTCTTCTCTACTTTGAAGAGAAGGTCCATCGGAAGAAGCTACTTCGAGTGGATGCTATTCCACTTCTCTTTCCCAAATTGTTATGCCAGATTCTGGAGCACTTGGGAAACCCAGCAGAGCCTCAGCTTGAGCGTAGATGCATTTGTCGAGAGATATTCACTCTCGATAGATGGACGAGTATGATAGCTTATAGTGCAGACCAGGGAGCACCAGCTGGACCAGACCATCCAGAGCAGCCAGAGGAGTCAGTTGAGATACCAACTGACACTCCACCACCTACCTCTGTAGTGGCCTCTACTAAGCCTATACCAAAGGTTCCACTCTCTGCTCCTCAGGCCACACCACAGACTCCCCCTGTTATTCCACCCATATCTGAGCCATCTCCTTCATCTGAGCCAAGGATTGTTATACCCATTATTGAGTATAGAGGCCTATGCCACACTTTCCAAGCATTGGCCACTTCTCAGAGCATTCTCACTCAGCAAATGACAGTTCTTCGTGCTCATCAAGAGCAGATTATTGCCACTCAGACCCAGCACACTGCCATCCTGAGGTAGATTCACCATCATCTGGGTATTATATCAGCTCCTGAGCATGCCACTCCTAGCCCACCAAAGCCATCACAAGCCCCTCATTTCGTCGATCAGCCTATGCCTCCTGAGGAGCCGATTACAGGAGAGGCAGAGGCAGCTGAGCCATCATCTCCACATTATCCTCCAGCCACCATCTGATCATTTTGATAGTTTCCTTTATATTTCCTTTATGTATTTCGTTTATGTATGTCCTTTATGAAATCCCATGCTTTTGATATTATATACTGGGATTAATTGTATTACTTGTTCTCTTCTTGTACTTACATGAAATGAAGTAATACAAATTTATCATTTTTTGAGCACTCTTAGCATTATTTTATTCTAATTCCTCTACTCATATCTTTTATTGTTTTTGAAACATGTGGTTTCTCCAATCAATACTCAAAATTGATATCATTCAGGAGGTACCACTTCCTCCCTATAATCTCAATCGCTCATGCCACATTGAGGACAATGTTCAGCTTGGTTGGGGGGAGAGTTGAGGAAGGAAGTTTTTTTTTTTAATTTTTTTATGCTAAGTTATTTTGGTAATTTAGTTGATTTTTGTTTAATTTTAAAATTTTTTAAAGTTTTTTATTCTACTCTCCATGGTTATTAAGGAAAAATTTTCAAATTGAAATGGGAGAAATTGAATTTTTGTTTTTCACTTGACTTAGAGTTTGTATTATGCTTACTAAAGTTGATGAATTGTTGAAACTTCTATTGAATTCAAGCTTAGTTCTTCCACTTTAAGCTATTCACACACTGTGCACAATAGGTTCCGATTATAAGATGAGAAACTATTTCCCTCTTGGCTTAGGAAAATTTAGACTTGGTACCTTTGACCTCATTTAATAGTGTTGGGACACCTTATAAAAGGCGAATGAGCCTTTGAAAAAGAAAAGAAAAGAAAGAGAAAAATGTTTGCTTGCCTTGAAACCCGAGCAAGGTCCGAGGGGTATATGGTGAAAATCTTTAAAGCCTGGTGCCCTAAGCCTTAATTGGTTGGGAGTCACCAACCTCAATGCTCGTTACAAGGGTGAATAGGTGGAGTTTAACATACTGTAGGTGCTTGGGTATTAAAATTCATTCTCAAAAGTCCGGGGTAAAATCCGAGGAGTTAATGGTTGAAAGATCCTTAAAGCTTGATGCCCTAAACCTTAATTGGTTGGGAGTCATCGATGGACCACCGTTACATGGACAATTTAGAAAAGAATACCCTTAAGCCTTGTACTCGTACATGAAAAAAAATTGTGAAACAAAAGGGTGCGTTCTTAGCCTATTAAAGTTGGTCGGTTTGCTAAGTGTTGAAAAAGAACTAGGTTGGGAGGAGAGATTAGTTCAACATACTATATTTGGAAGCTATCAACTAACACTTAGATTTTTGTGGAAGAGTAAGGTTTGGTCCTATGGAAGTGGAAATGATTTTAAAGCTTCAATTTGCATAATGCCTTCTCTTTATGAATTGTGATTAGCAAGGTATTTGATAACTCTTATTGAAATTTGAGTTTATATTTCTTTAATGTTCCATGTGAAGAGTTTGATCATCATGCCACTTAAAAATTTTTTTGAAGTGATACGCATGATCTTGTAAAGTATATTACTTTTTAGTTTACTTTTTCTCTCCTTTATTGCTAAGGGACTAGCAATATGTCGGTTGGAGGGAGTGATTACTACTCAAAAAGTGCTATTTGATAGCTTGTAATTAACTCTTTTAAACACTTTTGAGTAGTAGTTATTACCTTTTAACCCAATTAACATATTAAGGACCTTTGCAATCATTTCTAATCAAATTGTGTAAGTTTTGGTGTTTTTGTTAGTAATTTGATCACCAAAGCAATCCGAGATTGAGGAGAGTTCTTTGGAATCCATGGCAAAGCAATGGAAAACTCAGAAACTTGAAGAACTAAAGCTTTGAATCTTTATAGTCCTTTGTCATAAGCAAATCCGGAATGCAAGGAAGGGAAGCAAAGAGAAATCTAACATGAAGCATTTAAGAGGACAGAAACTGTCAGCCACTTTTGGAGCACTTCCTGGAGCTTAATTTATACATACTATATGTCATTTCAAAGATTTGGAAGTCATCAATCCAATGCTTCAAACAGTGCATGATTCAGAGTTGAAATGAAGGAGTTAGAGCCTTTGGAAGCCGATCACACCAAGCTGAAGGCCAATTTTGCGGGCTGCGAAATCAGCCTTTGGTTGCGAAATCACAAGAGAATGGCTGCGAAATCAGCCTTTGGCTGCAAAATGGTGTCCTTCTCATTGCGAAATTTCGCAGCCATCTTGCACGCCTACGAAAATCTCCTGAGTGCTTCCCGATATTTGCGACCGACATTTTTAGATTTTTTGCTTCAGATATTTGATGTCTAAATCCCCATTCTCTCCTTGTAATCCACCTATCATAGGATTCCTTAGTTATTAAGTAAGAACAAAGGGTAAATAGCCTCATATATATTGTTTGTAATTTCCATTACAAGAGGAGGTCGGGGAGCTTGTTCTCAGAGACATCCTTTGTATAGTTTTGAAAGGAAGTAAAATACAGAGCCTTTGCTCTGCCTTACCTTCTCGTTTTGATTGTATTATATTTAATTTTTTCTTACTAGCCAAACAAGCTCTGAGGATGTTTTATTAGACAATGAGTGGCTAGGCTTTTAGTTCCTTGGAGCTAAGGTTGCCGGGTAAGGCCCCAAATGCAAGAATATGTAGTTTTGTTGTTTCAGCCATTAATGAAGAGAAAGTGTAACCCATTAATGATTTCTATGTTTTTAGTTAACTTAAAACACCTTCAATTCACTTGAGCCAACACTTGGTAAGTCAAGTGATCTCTGTCCATGGAGATGCACTAGTGTATCTCTTGCGAGCTTTTGGGAGGTGACTTGAAGGTAGGATTTTCTAGAATTGCCAACACTTGGTAAGCTTTTGGACTCCAAGGAGACATCCATTAGTTATCTTTTGCGAGCTTGAAAAGGGAAGTCCAAGGTTAATGATGACCTTGAATGGCAAATGCTAGGTGAGAGGCACGAGCCATTGCAAGTTGCATCAGTGAGAGTGAATTAATGCTGAAATCCATTAAAGGGAAACATCTGTACAACACCGGTTAGAGAATTAACTATATGTTAATTCTCTAATGCGAGGAAAAGATTCAAGTGACCGAAGCTCTGTTTTTGCATGAGGAGCCTCCCCTGTGAACCTAAAACTCCAAGGAATGCTTTTCTTCATAAGTAATTTCCATTACTTTTTTTTTAGTTAGCTTAAAACAAATCCTTTTTCAACCAAAGTTTATGCTTTCTTCTTAAGCTAACCTTGAAATGAAAAAGCACCAATTTAACTTTGAATTGGTATCAGTTGTAAGTTGAAAACCCTTCCTAGTGAACGATCCTAGAGCCACTATGCTATATTAGCTAAGGCTATCCTAGTGCATGGTGATATAGGTTATAAATTTTGTTGATTACTCCTGTCTGAGGACCAAACTCATGATACACCACTGGGACACGAATCAGCTCTTATTGCTATGAATAGCTCTAGGTTGTGGATGACATGAACGACTTTGGGTCATCATCTTAAGAGTCTTAATGCTATGAATAACTTAGGGCTATGGATGACATGAATGACTCAGGGTCGTGAGGTCAAAGCTCTAGATGTTATGAGCAGCTCAGGATTGTGGATGATATGAATTGACTTTTTGTCATGAGCTTAGGGCTCTAAATGATATAAGAAGCTTAGGGCTGTAGATGCTATGAACACCTTAGGGATGCGAATGACATGAATGAGTTCGAGTTGTGAACTCAATCTTTAGAAGCGATGAATAACTTAAGGATGTGGATGACATGAATGACTAAGCTATGAGTTTAGGGCTATAAATGCTATGAACAACTTAGAGTTGTGGATGACATCAATGAGTCGACATCAATGAGTCTAGCTCGTGACCTTAGGGCTCTAGATGCTATGAATAAATTAAGGATGTGGATGAGGTGAACGACTTTAGGTCATGAGCCAGGGCTTAAAATGCTATGAAAAGCACAGGGCTGCGGTTGTATGAATGATTAGAGGTGATGAGCTCAAGGCTTTAGTTGTTGTGAACTGCTAAGTGCAATGGATGATATGAATGACTCCGAGTCTTGAACTTAGAGCTTTAGATGTTTTGAGCAACTCATGACCATGGATAATATGAATGACTTGAGGACCTATGAGCTTAAGGATCTAGATGCTATGGACAACTTTGGGTTGTGGATGATATGAACGATTCTAGGTTAGGAGCTCAAGGCTCTAGATGCTATGAACAACACATGGTTGTGGTTGATATGAGCAACTAGAGGTGATGAGCTCTAGGCTCTAGTTGCTAGGAACAACTTAGTGCTATGGATAATATGAATGACTCTTGGTTGTGAGCATTGGGCTCTCGATGCTTTGAGTAGCTCATAATAGTGGATAGTGTAAATGGACCGAGGGCTTGTGAGTGTAGGGTTCTAGATGCTATGGACAACTCCGGACTATAGATGATATGAACGATTATGGGTCAGGAGCTCAAGGCTCTAGATACTATGAAAGCTCAAGACTATCGATGATATGAATGACTCCAAGTCGTGAGCTCAAGGATCTAAATGCAATAAATAACTCAGAGTTGTGAAAGACATAAATGACTCTGGGTCATCAAGTCAGGAATCTAGATGTTATGAACACCTCAAGGTCGTGGATGACATGAGCGAATCTGGGTTGTGAGCTGAGGATTCTAGATGCTATGAACAACTCAAGGATAAGGATGACATGAATGACTTTAGGTCATAAGCTCAGGGATCTAGATGTTATGAACAGTTGAGATCTATGAAGGATATGAATGACTTGGGGTCATGAGCTTAGGGCTCTAGAAGCTATTAATAGCTTAAGGTTGTGGATGAGATGAACGAATCTGGGTCGTGAGCTCAAGGCACTAGATGATATCACAGCACAATGTTGTGGATAACATGAACGGCTCTAGGTCGTGCGGTCGGAGCTCTAGATGTTATGAGAAACTTAGGGCGGTTGATGATATGAATAACTTGAGGTCCCGTGAGCTCAGGGGTCTTGATGTTATCAACAACATAAGGATATGTAGGACATGAACGATTTGGGGTTGTGAACTAAAGGCTTTATATGCTATGAACAACTAAGGGTTGTGGTTGAAGTGAACGATTCTGAGTTATGATCCTATAAATAACTCAAAAATGTGGATGAAATTAACGATCTAGTTCGTGAGCTCAGGACATTAGATGTTATGAGAAGTTCAAGGCTATGGATGACAAGAACAACTCCAGGTTATGAGTTGAGGGCTTTATGTGCTAAGAATAGCTTAAGGCTATGGATGACATGAACGAATCTAGGTTCTATGCTCAGGGAACTAAATGCTATGAACAACTTTAGACTTTGGATGATATGAACCACTTAGGGTCATGAGCTTAAGGTTCTAGATGCTATGAAGAGCTCAGGCTATGGATCATATGAATGACTCGGGGTCATGAGCTTAAGGCTCTAGATGCTATGAACAACTCACGACTGTGGATCACTTAAATGACTTCAGGTCATGAGCTTAGGGCATTAAAGGCTATGAACAACTCAAGGTTATGGATGACATGAAGGAGTCTAGATGCTGAGCTTGGCTCTCTATAGTCTATGAAAAGCTTAAGGTTGTGAATGACATGAACGAGTTCGGGTCGTGAGCTCAAGGCTCTAGATGTTATGAACATTTTAAAGTTGTGGATGATATGAAAAACTTTAGGTCGTGAGCTTAGGGCTCTAGATGTTATGAGAAGGTTAGGGCTATGAATAATATGAAGGACCCAAGGGTTGTGGATGATATGAACGAGTCTTGGTCGTGAGCTTAGGGTTGTACATGCTATCAACAACTCAAGCCTATGGATGACATGAATAAATTAAGTTGTGAGCTAAGCGCTCTAGATGCTATGAATAGCATAGATCTATGGATGACATGAACGACTCTGGGTTGTGAGGAGAGGGCTCTAGATGCTATGAACAACTTAAGGCAATGGATGACATAAACGACTCCGGCTTTTGAGCTCAAGGCTTAAGATGCTACGAAGAGCTCAAAGCTGTGGATGATACGAATGGCTCAATGTCTTGAGCTTTAGGCTTTAAATGCTATGAATAGCTTAGGGCTATGGATGACATGAATGACGTCAAGTCATGAGCTCAGGGCTCTAGATGATATGAACAACTCAAGGTTATGGATGACATTAATGACTCCAGGTTGTGAGCTCAAGGAAATAAATGTTATGAAGAGCACATGGTTGTGTGACGATATGAACGACTCGGGTTATGAGTTTAGGGCTCTAGATGATATGAACAACTTAATGTTATGGATGATATGAACGACACTAGGACATGAGTTGAGGGCTCTAGATGCTATGAATAGCTCAAAGTTATGGATAAAATGAACGAGTCTTGGTCTTGAGCTTAGGGCTCTAGATGCTATGAGAATGTTGGGGCTATGAATGATATGAACAACTCAAGGGTTGAGAATGACATGAATGAGTCCAGGTCATGAGCTTAGGACTCTACATGATATGAATAACTTAGAGATGTGAATGACATAAATGACTTTGGATCATGAGCTCAGGATTGTAGATGTTATGAACATCACAAGGCTGTGGATGACATGGACGAGTCTGGGTCGTGAGCTTAGGGCTCTAAATGATATGAATAGCTCATGGATGTGGATGAAATGAATGACTGCAAGTTGTGGCTTGGGCAATAAAAGCTATGAATAGCTCAAGGTTGTGGATGATATGAATGACTCGGGGTCGTGAGCTCAAGGCTTTAGATTCTATGAATAGCTCAGTGATGTGGATGACATGAACGATTTCAAGTTGTGAGATATGCGCTCTGGATGCTATGAATATCATAGAGCTATGGATAGCATGAATGACTCAGGGCTGTGAGCAGAGGGCTCTAAATGCTATGACCACCTTAAGGCAATGGATGACATAAATGACTCTGGCCCATGAGCTCAAGGCTTAAGATTCTATGAAGAGCTTAGGGTTGTGGATCATAGAAATGACTCTGTGTCTTAAGCTCTGGGATCTAGATGCTATGAACAACTCAAGAGTATGGATGACATGAATGACACCGGGTTGTGAGCTCAAGGCTTTAAATGCTGTGAATAGCTCATGGTTGTGGATGACATGAATGACTTTGGGTCTTGAGCTCAAGGCAATAAATGCTATGAAGAGCATAGGGTTGTGGATGATATGAATGACTCAGGCTTGTGAGCTCAAGGGTTTAGATGTTATGAACAACTTAATGTTGTGGATGATATGAATGACACTGAGTTGTGAGCTAAGGGCTTTAGATGCTATGAACAACTCAAAGATGTGGATGATATGAACAACTTTGGCTCATGAGCTTAGGGCTTTAGATGCTATTAATAAGTTAGGGTTATGGATGATATGAATGACTCCGGGTCGTGAGCTTAAGGCTCTAGATGCTATGAACAACTCGATGTTGTGGATGACATGAAGGACTTTGGGTCATGAGGTCAGGGCTTTAGATGCTATGAGCAACTTGGGGCTATGGATGATATGAAAGACTTGATGTCCCGTGAGCTCAAGGCTCCAAATGCCATGAACAATTCAAAGCCATAGATGATATGATGGATTATAGGTTGTGGGGATAAGGCTATAAATGCTATGAATTGCTCAGGATTATGGATCACAAGAATGACTCAAAGTTGTGGATGACATGAACGAATCTGGGTTGGGATATTAGGGCACTTAATGTTATGTATAACTAAGGTTTATGGATGACATGAATGGCTCTAGGTTATAAGCTAAGGGTTCTAGATGCCATGTACAACTCAAGGGTATGAATGACATGAATGACTCCAGGTCAAGAGCTCGAGGCTATAAATGCTATGAATAGCTAAGGGCCATGGATGATATGAACAACTTGGGGTTGTGATCTAAGGGCTCTAAATGCTATGAACAACTTAGGGCTATGGATGACAATAATGACTCCGAGTTGTAAGGTCAGGGTGCTAAACGCTATGAATATGTCATAGTTGTGGATGATATGAATGACTTGGGGTCATGACCTTAGGCCTATAGATGTTATGATCATGTTAGGGCTATAGATGATATGAATGATCTGATGTCTGTAAGCTCAAGGCTTATGAACAACTCGGAGCTATAGAAGATATGAACAATTCTAGGTAGTGAGGTCATGGCTCTAAATGCTATGAATAGCTCAAGGCTGTGGATGACATGAATGACTCCAAGTTGTGAGCTAATGGCTCTAGATGCTATGAACAACTTAGAGTTGTGCATGGTATGAACAACTTTGGGTTGTGTGTTAAAGGCTCTAGATGCTATGAATAGCTCAAGCAATGGATGAGATTAATGAATTTGGGTTGTGAGCTCAAGGCTCTAAATACTATCAAGAGCTCAGGGTTGGGGGTCATATGAACGACTCAGTTTCTTAACCTATAGGCTTTAGATGCAATGAATAGCTCAAGGCTGTGAATGATATGAATGAGAAAGGGTCGTGAGCTCAGGGCTCTAGATGTTATGAATAACTTAGGGTTGTAAATGACATCAACGACTCCAGGTTATGAGCTAAGGGCAATAAATGCTATGAAAAGCTTAAGGTTGTGGATGGTATGAACGACTTGGGGTTATGAACTCAGAGCTCTAGAAGCTATGTACAAATTAATGTTATGGATGATATGAACAACTTCGAGTTGTGAGCTCAAGCCTCTAGATGCTATGTACTACCAAGTGTTGTGGATGACTTTAAGGACTTCGGGTTGTGAGGTTAGGGCTCTAAATGCTATAAGCACCACAAGGCTGTGAAAGATATGAACTACTTAGAATTGTGAGCTTAAGGCTTTAAAGGGTATGAACAACTCAAGGCTCTGAATGGTATGAAGGACTCTGGGTTGTGAGCCTAAGGCTTTAGATGCTATGAGAAGCATAAGGCTATGCATGATATGAATGACTTTAGGTCATGAAGTTAGGGCTCTAGATGTTATGAGAAGCTCATGATTGTGAATGATATGCATGAGTCAATGTCTTGTGAGCTCAAGGCTCTAGATGCTATGAATGCATTAAAGTTATTGATGATATGAATGATTCTAAGTCGTGAAGATAAGACTTTAGATGGTATGAATAGCTTAGGGCTATAGATGATATGAATGACTTCAACTTCTGAGTTAAGGGCTCTAGATGCTATGAATAACTCTGAGCTATGGATGATACGAACGACTCTAAGTCGTAAGCTCAGGGCAATAAATGCTATGGAAAGGTTAAGGCTATGGATGATATGGATGAACCGGGGTTGTGAGCTTAAGGCTTTAAATGCTATGAACAAGTCATGGCTATTGATGATATGAATGACTCCGAGTCGTGAGTTTAAAGCTTTAGATGCTATGAACAACTCAGTTTTGTAGATGACATGAAGGACTCGGGCATGTGTGGTCAGTGTTGTAGATTCTATGACTACTCAAGGTTATGCATGATATGAACGACTCGATGTCCCATGAACTCGAAGCTCTAAATGTTATGAATAGCTTAGAACTATAGAAGATATGAATGATTCTGGGTCATGAGGTTAAGGCTCTAGATTCTATGAATAGCTTATGGCTATAGATGGCATGAACGACTCCGAGTTGTGAGTCAAGGGCTTTAGATGCTATGAACACCTCAGAGCTTTGGATGACATGAATGACTTCGGGTTGTTAGATGATGTTTCTAGATGCTATGAACAACTCAAGGCAATAGATGACATGAATGACTCTAGGTCATAGCTCAAGGATTTATATGCTATCAAAAGCTTAGGGTTATGGATCATATGAATGACTCGGTGTCTTAAGCTTTAGGCTCTATATGCTATGAACAACTCAAGGTTGTGGATGTCATGAATAACGTTTGGTAGTGACCTGAAAGCTCTAGACACTATGAACAACTCTTGGTTATAGATGATATGGATGACTCCTGGTCATGAGCCTAAGGCAATAAAAGTAATCAATAGCTCAGTGTTTTGGATGATAGGAACGAATCCAGGTCATGAGCTCAGGACAATAAATGCTATGAACAAAGTTGTGGATGACATGAACGACTTTGAGTTATGAGTTCTGGGTTATAAATGCTAAGAACAACTCAAGGGTATGAATGACATGAATGAATCCGAGTCATGAGTTAAGGGCAATAAATACTATGAATAGAAAGGATTGTGGATAATATGAATGACTTAGGGTCATGAGCATAGATGAAATGAATGAACGACACCTAGTCATGAGCCTAAGGCAATAAAAGCAATCAATAGCTCAGTGTTGTGGATGACATGAGCGAGTCTAGGTTATGAGCTTAGGGCAATAAATGTTATGAACATGGTTGTGGATGACATGAACGACTCTAAGTTGCGAGTTGAGGGCTAAGAATAGCTCATGGGTGTGGATGACATGAACAACTCCAAGTCATGATTAAGGGCAATAAATACTATGAATAGAACAAGACTATGAATGATATGAATGACTTAGGGTCGTGACCATAAGGCTCTAGATGCTATGAAAAGCTCAAGGCTATGGATGACATGAACGAAACCGAGTTCTCGGCTAAGGGCTCTAGATGCTATGAATAACTTTGAGTTGCCGATGACATGAACGACTCTTGATCATGAGCTTAAGACAATAAATGCTATGAACAAGTAAGGGCCATGGACGATATGAACGACTTGAGGTTGTGAGCTCAGGGCTCTAAATGCTATGAACAACTCAGGGCTATGGATGATATGAACGACTTTGAGCCATGAGCTCAAGGCTTTAGGTGCTATGAATAGCTCAATCTTGTGGATGACATGAAGGACTCCGGGTCATCAAGTCTATGCTCTAGATGATATGAGCAGCTCAAGGCTTTTCATGATATGAACGACTTGATGTCCCATGAGCTTGAGGCTCTAGATGTTATGAACAACTCAAAGCTATAGTTGATATGAACTATTCTGGGTCGTTAGGTCAAGGTTCTAGATGCTATGAATAGCTTATGGTTGTGGATGATATGAACAAATCCGGGATGTGAGCTAAGGGCTTTAGATGTTATGAATAGCTCAGGGCTTTGGATGACATGAATGACTATAAGTTCTTATCCGAGGTTTCTAGATACTATGAACAACTTAAGGCCATAGATGACATTAACGACTCCAGGTTGTAAGATTAAGGCATTAGATGTTATGAAGAGGTCAGGTTTATAGACCATATGAATGACTAGGTGTCTTGAGTTCTAGGCTTTATATGCTAGAACAATTCAAGGTTATGGATGACATGAAAGACACTTGGTAGTGACCTCACGACTCTAGATGCTATGAACAACTCCGAGTTATAGATGAAATGATAGACTTCAAGTTGTGAGCCTAGGGTAGTAAAAGCTATCAACAACTTAGTGTTGTGGAAAACATAAACAAATTCGGGTCAGGAGCTCTAGGCAATAAATGCTATGAATAGCTTAGGACTATAGATGACATGAATGAATCCAAGTTGTGAGATAAGGGTTCTAGATGTTATGAATAGTTTAAGGAAATGAATGACATGAACTACTCCTAATCGTAAGTTGAGAAAAATAAATGTTATGAATAGCATAGGACAATGGATGGTATGAATGACTCAAGGTTGTAAGCTCAGGGCTCTAGATGCTATGAAAAGCTCAAGGCTGGGGATTACAAGAACGACTTCAGGTTTGTGAGCTCAAGGCTTTAGATGGTATGAATAGCTCAAACCTATGGATGATGTAAACGATTATAGGTTATGAGCTGAGCGCTCTAGATGCTATGAACAACTCAGGGCTATGGATGACATGAATCACTCTAAGTCTTGAGCACAAGGCTCTAGAAGCCATGAATAGCTCAGAGTTGTGGATGATAAGACCAACTTTGGGTCATGTACTCAAGGCTCTAGATGGTATGAGTAGCTCAGGGTTGTGGATGACATGAATGACTTTGGGCTTTGAGCTAAGGGTTCTATACGCTATGAACAACTCAAGGGTATGGATGAATGATTCCGAGTTATGAGCTTAGGCTAATAAATTCTATGAACAACTTAAGTTTGTGGATAATGTGAATGACTCAATGTCATCAATATAGGGCTCTAGATGTTATGAATAGATTAAGGTTGTGGATGATATGAGCAATTCTAAGTTGAGAGCTGAAAGCTCTAGATGCAATGAATAACTTAGGGTTGTGTATGACCTAAACAACTCCAAGTGGTGGGCTTAGGACTTTAGATACTATGAATAGCTCAACGTTGTGGATGATATGAACGATTTTGGGTCGTGAACACAAGGCTTTAGATTCTATGAATAGCTTAGGGTTGGGGATGACATGAACAACTCTAGGTCATGAACTAAGCGCTCTAAAGGCTATGAAGAGCTTAAGGATATGGATAACATGATGGCAAAGGCTCTAAATTCTATGAGGAGCTTAAGATTGTGGATGACATGAACCAATCTGGGTCATGCACTTAGCGATTTAGATTCTATGAACATTTCAGGGTTGTAGATGACATGAACGACTCTGAGTCTTGAGCTAAAGAGATTTAGATGCTCTTAACAACTCAAGGTTGTGGATGATAAGAACGACTCCGGGTCATGAGCTCAGGGCTCTAGATGCTATGAATAGCTCAATGGTATGGATGGCATAAAGGACTACAAGTTGTGAGGTCAGGGCTCGAGATGCTATGAGCAGCTTAGGGTTGTGAATCATATGAATGATTGGATGCCTTTTTAGTTCAAGGCTCTAGACGCTATGAATAGCTCAAAGCTATCGATGAGATAAATGATTCTAGATCATGAGGATAAGGCTTTAGATGCTATGAATTGCTTAAGGTTGTGGATGACATGAACGAATTTGGGTGGTGAGTTATGGCCTCTAAATGCTACGAACAACTCAAAGCTATGGATGACATGAATGACTCTGGGTTGTGAGCTCAGGGCAATAAATGTTATGAGTTGCTTAGGACTATGAATGACACAAATGACTTTGGGTTGTGAGAGTTGAAGGTTCTAGATATGATGAATAACTCAAGGGCATAGATGAAATGAATGACTCTAGGTCGTTAGCTCAAGGCAATAAATGCTATGAGCAGCTCAAGGTTATGGATGATATGAATGACTTAGGGTCATGAAGGGCTTCAGATGCAATAAACAACTCAGAGCTATGGATGACATTAACAACTTTGGGTCTTGAGGTCGAGGCATTAAATGTTATGAACAACTCAGGGCTATTGACGATATGGAATTAAGATAATGAGATGTTGGCTCTAAATGCTATGAAGCGCTGAGGACTCTAAATGATATGAACGAGTTGTGGTTGTGAGCTCTAGGCACTCAGTGCTATAAACAGGTCAGGGTTGTTGATGATATGAAAGACTCAGGGTCGTGAGCTATGAGCTCTAAATCCAATGAAGAGCTCAGGGCTATGAGTGACATGGATAACTCCAAGTCGTGAGCTTAACGCTTTAGAAGCTATGAACACTTTAGGCCTATAGATTATATGAATGACTTAAGGTCATGAGCTTAGGGCTCTAATTGTTGTGAACATCTCAAGGATGTGGATGATATGATTGACTTGAAGTTGTGAACTTAGGGCTTTAGATGCTTTGAGCAGCTAGTGGCTTTGGATAATATGAACGACTCGAGGTCTCGTGAGCTCAGTTCTGTAGATGCTATGGACAACTTAGGATTGTGGATGATATGAACCATAATGGTTCATGAGCTCAAAGTTCTTGATGCCATGACCAGCTCAGGGTTGTGAATTACATGAATGACTCCGAGTCATGTGATCAAGGCTTTAGATGCTATCAACATGTTAGGGTTGTGGATGACATCATCACCTCCAGGTCATGAAGAGAGGACTCTAGATTCTATGAACAACTTAGGGTTATTGATTACATGAAGGATTCAGGATTCGTCACTGAGCACTCTAGATGCTATGAACAACTCAGGGTTATGGATGACAAGAATGATTCCACGTCGTGAGCTGAGGGAACTACATGTTATGAACAACTCAGGGCTCTAAATGATATGAATGACTTGGGGTCATGTGCTTAGGGCTCCAAATGTTATGAACCACTCAAAGCTATAGATGACATGAATGACTCCGGGTTGTGAGCTTAGAGCTCTAAATGTCATGAACAGCCTAGGACTATGGATGACATGAATGACTTCGGGTCATGACCTTAGGGCTCTAGATGCTGTGAACAACTTAGTGTTGTGGATGACATGAACGAGTCTCAGTCGTGAGCTTAGGGCACTGAATGTTATGGATGCTATGAACAACTTATGGTTGTGGTTGACATGAATAAATTTGGGTTGTTAGATTAGGGCTCTAGATTCTATGAACAGCTTAGGATTATGGATAACATGAATGACTTGAGGTCATTAGCTTAGTGCTCTAAATGCTATGAATAGCTAAGGGTTGTGGATGACATGAACTACTCTTGCTCATGAGCTCAAGTCTCTAGAAACTATGAACAACTCAGAATTGTGGATGACATGAATGACTCTAGGTCGTGAACTCAAGGCTTTAGATGCCATGAACAACTTAGGGTTGTTGATGACATGAACAACTCATGATCATGAGCTAAGGGCACTAAATGCTACGAATAGCTCGGGGCTATGGATGACCTGAATGACTTGGGGTCATGAGCTCAGGGCTCTAGATGCTTTAAATGGCTTGGGACTGTGGATGATATGAACGACTCTAGGTCATGAGCTTAGGGCACTAAATTCTACAGATGCTATGAACAACACATGGTTGTGGTTAACATCAATGATTCTAGGTCATGAGATTAGGGCTCTAGATGCTATGAATATCTCAAGACTATGTATAACATGAACGACTTAGGGTCATGAGCTTAGTGCTCTAGATGCTATGAAAAGATTAGAGTTCTGGATGACATGAACAACTTTAGGTCATGCTTTGGGCACTAGATGCTACGAACAGTTCAAGGGTGTGGATGACTTGAATTACTCTAGGTCGTGAGCTTTAGGCTCTAGATGCTATGAATAGCTAAGGACTGTTATGACATGAACGACTCTAGGTCACGACCTTAAGGCTATTGATGCTATGAACATCACAGAGCTGTGGATGACATGAATGACTCTAGGTTGTGTGCTCAGTGCAGAAAATGTTATGAACAGCTCAGGGTTATAGAAAATATGAACAACTCAGGGTTGAGAGCTTAGGGCTCTAAATGCTTGGAATAGGTCAGGGGTGTGGATGACATGAACAACTCTAGGTTGTGAATTCTAACACCAAATGCTATGGATGCTATGAACGACTCATGGTTGTGGCTTACATAAAGGACTTTGGGTCATGAGATTAAGGCTCTAGATGTTATGAACATCTCAAGGTTATGGATAACATGAATGACTTTAGGCCAGAGATGAATACTCTAGATGTTATGAACAACTCAAGACTATGGAAAACATGAATGACTCGGGTCGTGAGCTTAGTGTTCTAGATTTTTTAACAGCACAGGGCTATGGATGACATGACTTACTCCAAGTTGTGAGATTAGGGCTCTAGATGTTATGAATAGCTCAGAGTTGTGGATGACATGAATGACCCTAGGTCGTGACCTCAGGGCTCTAGATCTTATGAACAACATAGGGTTGTGGATGACATGAATGACTCTAGGTCATGATCTCAAGGCCCTAAATGATGAGAAAAACTCGAATCTCTCTGTATCCCAAGTCCGAATCAGGTTAGTAATATGCATAACTATCATAGGCTTTTTCTAAATCCTATGCACAATGGAAAAATAAAAATTATATACTTGATAACGATTAAAAAAGCACTAATGAAAGCCATACCTAAGATTTGGATGTTCCTAAAAAAATCCACATGGTGAAGATGAATATCGAAATCGCAAAAGTCTCATAAACTTGAAGTCTTCCACCCGATGACTCAAACCTTGATCTTGGCACACTTTTGGTGGGGAGGAAAACAAGGTGGAGGCTACCGCTCTCTATCTTTCTAGATGATGGAAGACGAAAGCTATGGAAACCCTAACACCTAGGGGGTATTTATATGGTTCATAAGTGGGCTTAAGTGACTCGAGCCCACATGGGTTTGGGTCATATAATCAAGCCAAAAAAGGGTCCTAATTGATTAATTAACCCAAGGGGGCCTACTAATTAATTAATTAGCCCATATAGAGACCTTGTTAACTTACCCCTATGCAATCTTGCGTAATTATCAAAGTACCTTTATGCACAAAAGTGAACCTAAAGCAAATCTTACCCTTATAACCTATGCTAAGAAGGTATATGAGCTCAAAGCAGGGACCACTAAGGCCTATCGGAATACTTGCTCCCTTAGAATCCAATTTTAAAGTTGATTCAACATCCCACTATAGAGGATCAATTAAACTCCAGTATCCTATGTAAATAACAACGAGACAACAAGTGCTCAGGTCTATGACTAGTTATCCAATGTGTTCAGTCTCCCCATGAACTAGTGTTTGTAGTCTAATAAGGCGAACACTATCAACTTTTCAAGACTACCTTTACAATCCTTGAGTTATAGATCCGCCCATTGTGTGTTCAATTAACATATCTTAGCTCTTAAAGAGACTATGTCAAGTTCCAGTTAAGGAACTACTATGGCCATAGTTTCCATGAACACACCTCATTTGGATCACCCAAGGGAACACACCATCTCAATCCTAAGAGATATCATGGTGCCTTTATTGAGAATATCTATTGGTATCGTCTTCCATCAATAGTGACCCAATCCATAAGGAATATATGATTAGTTTACGATCTCACCCATAGGTCAAAGCTAGTGTTAACTTCAACACAAGATCAATATTCTCTCAAGGTTGAGAGACAATATAATGAAGCAGCGTGGTGGAGTCATGTCTACTTGGTAGCCTTAAGTATAACTCACCATAGGTTTTGTCCAATGTGCAACCATACACACTAGTGCACTCACCATGGGAAACCCATCCCAATAGCCAAGACTAGCCATCCCTCCAATTAGAAGGTGGTGCACTATAGCCTCTAATGGGTTGCCTAAGTGCATGAATTGATTGTGAACAAGTCGTCTATTTGCAAGGAACCCATGACTTAGATTTTCTATGCAACTCCTAATGCACCTAAGTTATTTACAATGCAAAAGATGCAATCAAGAATGCTCATAAAGTATGATACATGGAATAAGGATAGATAAATGTGAAACTAGAACATCATTAAATAAATAATGAATTCCAAATTTATTACATCATTTCATGCTTTCAAGGGCTCTATCCTAACAATCTCTCACTAGTCCTCAAAGCATCATGTCTATAAAGCATGCCAAATACTTATCTGAAACCTATGTTATCCCTATGACCAATGAAGACTCTCCATGTCAATGCCTTGGTGAAAGGATCCGCCAAGTTCTCCACAAAAGGTATCTTGTCAACCATCATGTCACCCTCTAAACTATCTCAACACTTTGGAGCACAAGCACATAATCCATTGTTCTCCTAGGATACTTGAGTATATGCTTGATAGCAGTCTAACATTCTAGACCTGGATTAAATTGATAACTACTCATCATATCCACTTCAAAGTAAATATCTAGCTTAGTACATAGCATCGCATACATAAGACTACCCACTGCAAAGGCATAAGGTACTAACTACATGCGCTCTTTCTCCTCAAGTGTTTTAGGACACTAATCCTAAGAAAGGGGAATTCCATGCCTAAAAGACAACAAACCTTTCTTAGAATCCTACATCACATACTTGACCAAAAGCTTATCAATGTAGGTAGCTTGAGATAATACTAGTTTCCTATTCTTGCGGTCCCTAAGGACCTTAGTCCCAAGAATATACTACACTTCTCCTAGATCCTTCATCTAAAATTGAGTAGAAAACTAGATCTTGACTAATGACAATAACCCTACATCATTACTAATGAGTAGATTGTCATTTACCTACAAGATCCTAGAGCACCACCATGTTTTTTTTTACAATTTCTTGTACTCACAAGGCCTTTTATTATGAAAATATATGGTTACATCATATAGATGCTAAATCAAGATAATTGTTTAAGAACACTGTCTTGACATCCTGTTATAATATCTTATAAATAAAATACATTGCAATGGGTAGGAGTACTCTGATGGATCTGAATATGGCTATTGGTGAAAAGGTTTCCTATATTCTAAACAATGTTTTGAATTATAACCTTTAGCTACAACCTAGCTACATAAATCTCAACTTTTTCCATCTACTTCTTTCTTCCTCATGTAAACCAGCTTATACCCATGGGTTTTATCCCTTTAGGTGCTTCTACAGGAACCTAGACTATATTAGAATCACAAGGATTCTAACTCTTCCTCCATAGTTTTTTTCTAAAGATATGCTTCCACATTGCTCATTGTTTTATCGTAATCTATGGGATTGATCTCATGTTCCTTTAGAATGGCCTCAAAAGACTTTCCTAAATACATGTATCGGTCTAGTTGTTTAACAACCCTCCCATTATGATAAGGCATCGATGTACTAGAAATGGGAATGGTTGGTACTAGATCCATAGTATCTTGTGTATAGTGGGACTATCTTCTAGTATTCTCCAATCTATATCATTGTTTGCCTTATTATATATCATATAGTCTTCATCATAAATCTGGTATTTTTAAAAACAAACACCTTAATAATCTTAACTATAAAGTAATAATCCTTAAATCCACTTGGATATCTTACAAACTGGTACACCTCTTTAGAAAAAAAATGTATTATACAACCTTTAAGATATATGGGTTGTGGATGGCATGAATCTCTCTAGGTCGTGAGCTAAGCGAACTAAATGCTATGAGCAGATCAAGGCTATGGATGATAAGAACGACTCAGTGTCGAAAGCTCAAGGGTCTAGATGCTATGACCAGATCAGTACTTTGGATGACATTATTGACTCCAAGTCAAAAGCTCAATGCTTTATATGCTATGAACAACTCGGGGCTATGGATGACATGGACAACTCAAGGTCATGAGACCAGGACTCTAGATGATATGAACAACTTAGGGTTGTCAATGATTTCAATGAGTCAAAGATGTGAGCTTAAGATTCAAGATGCTATGAACAACTCAAGGTTGTGGATGATATCAACAACTCGGGGTCATGTTCTTAGGGCTATAGTTGCTATGAACAGCTTAGGGTTGTGGATGAAATGAACAACTCCGAGTCATGAGCTAAGGGAACTAAATGCTATGAACAACTAAAGGTTGTGGATGATATGGATGACTCCGGGTTGGGAGCTCGAGGCTCTAGATGTTATGAGCAACTCAGTACTGTGGATATCATTACTGACTTTAGGTCATGAGCTTAAGGCTCTGGATGTTATGAACAACTCATGGTTGTGGATGACATTAACAAATCTGGGTTGTGAGACTAGGGCTCTAAATACTATGAATAGCTCAAGGTTATTGATGATTTGAATGACTTGGGAATGTGAGCTCAAGATTCAAGATGCTATGAATAGCTCAGGGTTGTGGATGACATGAATAACTCTGGGTCATAAGATCAGGGCTCTAGATGTTATGAACAGCTTAAGGTGGTGTATGACATGAATGACTTGGGGTTGTGAGCTTAGTGCTCTAGATGCTTTGAAAAGCTCAGGGATGTTGATGACACGAACTACTTTGGGTTATGAGCATAGGGATCTAGATGTTATGAACAACTCAAGACTGTCAATGGGATGAACTACATTGAATTAAGAGCTTAGGGCTCTAGATGCTTTTAACAACTCATGGTTGTGGAAGACAAGCGAGACTCCGGGTCTTGAGCTCAATGCTTTATATGCTATGAACAACTCAGGGGTATGGTTGACATGAAAAACCTTAGGTCATTACTTAGGGTTCTAGATGCTATTAACAACTTAGGGCTATGTATGATATGAAAGACTCTAGGTCATGTGCATAGGGCTATAGATGCTATGAATAGATCAAGGCTATAGATGGTATGAATGACTCTGAGTCATGAGCTAAGGGAATTAAATGCAATGAACAACTCAAGGTTGTGAATGATATGAACGACTCAGGGTTGGGAGCTTAAGGCTTTAGATGCTATGAGTAGCTTAGTGCTGTAGATGTCAATACTAACTCTAGGTCATGAGCTCAAGGCTTTAGATGCTATGAACAACTTAGGATTGTGGATGACGTGAACAACTCTGGGTCATGAGACCAAGGCTTTATATGCTATGAACATATCAAGATGGTGGATGACATGAATGATTCAATGTTGTGATCTTACTACTCTAGATGTTATAAATAGATTAGGATTATGGATGACATGAACTACTCCCGATTGTCAGCTCATAGCTATGGATGACATGCAAGACTTCAAGCTGTGAGCTCAATGGTCTATATGCTATGAACAACTCATGGTTATCGTTGACATGAATGAATCTAAGTCATTAGCTCAAGGTTTTAGATGCTATGAAAAGCATAGGGTTGTGGATGAAATGAATCACTCGGGGTTGTGTGCTCAAGGCTATAGATGTTATGAACAGCTAGGGGTTGTGGATGGCATGAATGACTTGAGGTTAGGAGCTTAGGGCACTAGATGTTATAAGCAGTTCAGTGCTATGGATGACATTACTGACTCTAGGTCATTAGCCCAAGGCTCTAGATGCTATGAATAGCTCAAGGTTGTGGATTACATGAACAACCCTGGATTGTGATACTAAGGCTTTAGATGCTATGAACAACTTAGGGTTGTCGATGATTTGAACCACTCAGGGACGTGAGCTCAAGATTCAAGATGCCATGAACAGCTAAGAGCTATGGATGACATGAATGACTCCTGGTCAAGAGCTTAAGGCTCTAGATTCTATGAGCAGCTCAGTGTTGTGGGTGACATTATTGACTCCAGTTCGTGAGACTAAGGCTCTAGATGCTACTAAAAGCTCAAGGTTTTTGATGATTGAAATGACTCGGGGATGTTAGCACATGATTTTAGATGTTCTAAACAACTCACGGTTGTGGACGACATGAATAAATCTGTGTCATGAGATTTGAGCTTTAAATGCTATGAACAACTCAAGGCGGTGGATAACATGGATGACTCGAGGTCATGAGCTTAGTGCTTTAGATGCAATGAAAAGCTTAGGGTTATGGATGACATGAAGTACTCGAGGTTATGAGCTCAAGGCCTTAGATGTTATGAACAACTCGGGGTTGTGGATGACATGAATGACTACGGGTCATGACCTGAGGGCTTTAGATGCTATGAACAACTTAGAGTTGTGGATGACATGAACAAATCTAGGATGTGAGGTTCAAGCACTAAATGCTAGGGATTCTATGAACAACTGATGGTTATGGCTAGCATGAACCACAGTGGATAGTGAGATCAGGGCTCTAGATGCTATGAATAGCTTAAGATGGTAGATGACATGAATGACTCTAGGTTACGAACTTAGTGCTCCAGATGCTATGAACAACTCAAGGTTATGGGTGACATGAACAACTCTAGGTTGTCACCTCAAGGCTCTAGATGCTATGAATAGCCCATGGTTGTGAATAACATGAACGACTCCACGTTGTGAACTCAATGCTCTAGATGTTATGAACAATTCAGGGCTATGGATGTCATGAATGAATTTAGGTCGTTAGCTCAAGGTTCTAGACACTATGAACATCTTAGGGTAGTGGATGATATGAATGACTTGGGGTCGTGTGCTAAGGGCTATAGATATTATTGATTACTACCCAAAAAGTGTTGTTTTGCGCCTTTAATTCATTATGTTTTAAGCACTTTTGTGTAGTAGTTCTCCATTCTTATTCCAATTGGCATGTTAAGGACCTAGCAATGACTTCTAATCATATTTGTGGCTAGTTTTAGTGTTCTGACAGCTTTTTGGATCATTAAGACAAGCCAAGCAAAGAAGAGAAGCAAAGGGAAGCAAAGTGAAGCGAAGAGGAAAACAGAGTGAAGAGAACAGAGGACAGCAGCTGTAGTCTTCCTTCGCACTTTTGGAGCACTTCCCGGAGTCCATTTTCTACATTCTATATACCATTTCAAAGCTCAGGAAGTCAAGAATCCAACGCTTCAAACCATGTACGATTTAGAGCTGAAATGAGGAAGATATGGCCTTCGGAAGGCAACTGCATCAAACCTTGCCAAAATTTCGCAAGGTGAATTTCTTCTTGCGAAATTTCGCAAGGGGATTTTCCTCATGGTGCGAAATTTTGCCATTTCGCACCATGAAGAAACCACCTTGCGAAATTTCACAAGGAGGATTTAGGCACCTTGCGAAATGCCAAATTTTCGCAAGGTGGCTTTTCACCTTGCTAAATTTGGACCCTTCATCTTTTCCCTTGCGAAAATGCCTTTGAATCCCCTGTTTTGAGACGCTGTTGATGATATTCCACTACCGGTTCTCCAAGATATTTTGCTTGATTTTTAGCTTTTTAAATACCTATTTTACCCTTGTAATCAACCAATGAAAAGGTTGCTTTTGTAATAGCTCTTGTAATTTAGCTTGTTATTGTCTTTAAATAGAGGTGAAGAGCCTCAGACAAAGAAATCTTGTAGCCTGTAACTTTATAAGTTATAAGAGCACTTTTGTTCATAAGCTTCTTTTTTCTTTTCTTTCTTATTTTCTTAGTAGCCAAACAGCCTCTGAGGACTTTTCCTCAGAGGATGATTGGCTAAAACTTTTAAGTTTCTCAAAGTATGGATGTTATGTGATGGCTTGGATGCAATCCCATGGAAATTTTTCGCACCTGGAAGGTAAGGTAGTCGTTTTTCATTAATGGTTCATTAATGCAAAGTTTGGTTTTTATTTCCTTTGGACAACTTCCAACGGCCAATACTTGATAAGCTTTTGGATTTCTATCCATTAGTTATCTCCTACAAGCTATTGGAAGGTGAGGTTTTCAATTCCAAGTTTTGCATTAATCCGTTAGAACCAATTTCAATGGCCATTGAAAGGTGAGTTTATCCCGTGGAATGACTTTGAGTTGCCAATATTTGGTAAGCTTTTGGCTTTAGACCATTAATTATCTCTTACAAGCCATTCAAAGGAAGTCTAAGGTGAATAACCATTGATGAAATTCACTACCATCTGTTTTCAAGCCATTTTAAAGGATTAAAACTTGATTTGCTAAATCCATACCGGTTCGGGAAGCAAGCATCACCATAGTTGCAACCCCAACGCGAGGAGCCTATCCTGAGATTTCCAATTTGCATAAGAGCCAGAGCATAGCCATCTTATCTTTGAGAAACTTGTTTTTACACCCTTTTAACCTATTTTCATGTTAGTTTAGTTTACAACACCTTCATCTTTTTATGTTTTCATCTTAACCTAATTTTTATTAAGAAAAGTTCACTCCATCCTCCGAACTTCACCAGTTAAAGTAAAAACCCTTCCCAGTGTTCGATCCTAGAGCCACTATGCTATAGTAGGTTTGCTACTTTAGTGTAAGGACCTTAGGTATAAATGTTGTTGATACCCTTACATGCCAAGCTACCAAGAGTCGGGTTATCAATTATGAACTGCTAAGGGTTGTGGATGGTATGATGGATTTCGGGTTGTGAGCTAAGGAAAAAAAATGTTATGAACAACTTAAGGTAATGGATGATATGAATGACTCAGGTCGGGAGCTCAAGCCTCTAGATTTTATGAGTAGCTGAGTGTTGTGGATGATAGTACCAACTCCAAGTCTTGAGCTCAAGGCTTAAGATATGATTAAGATGTTAGGACTGTGCATGGCATTACTTATTCCGGGTCATGAGACCAAGGCTTTAGATGCTATGAAAAGCTTAGGGCTATGGATGATTTAAATGACTTGGGGACATGAGCTAAGGATTGTAGACGCTATGAACAACTCAAGGTTGTGGATGACATGAATGACTCCACGTCATGAGATCCAGGCTCTAGACACTATGAACAACTCAAGGTAGTGGATGACATGAACAACTCGGGGTCATAAGCTTAGTGCTCTAGATGCGATGAAAAGATTCGGGTTGTGGATGACATGAACTACTCTAGGTAGTGAGCTTAGAGCTCTAGATGTTGTTAACAATTTAGCTTTGTGCCTTGATTACTACTCAAAAAGTGCTCTTTTATAGCTTGTTATAAACTCTTTTAAACACTTTTGAGTAGTATTTATTACCTTTTAACTCAATTGGCACATTAAGGACCCTTGCAAGTGTTACTAATCAGTTTTTGGCAAGTTTTGGTGTTTTTGATAGCTTTTTGATCATTAAAATAGGCCAAGAATGAGGAAGAATTGTGTATAATCCATGGAAAAGAAAGATGAAGCTCAAACACATGAAGAATCCAAGTTTTGGAGAGCTTCGTAGCCTTTGCCAAATCAATCAAGTATGCAAGGAAGAGAATTAGAGAAGAAATCTAACATCCAACAATTTCGTATGGCTATGCGAAATTTTTTGCAAAGCATGCAAAATGCCTAAAAGGAGTATAAGCTACAGGATAGAGAGCAAGAGTGTGAAAAATTGATTTCACAAGGATGCATGTGGTCCCTCATGGATCGATATGAGTTGAAATTCTCCTCCTAAGCATGTTGACTATGCTGATCTTCAGGTGTAGCTTCCATGACTTTCACACACAACTCCAACTCTGTTTCGTGAGGAGTTTCAATTTTCGCAAGTCTTCCCTCACTGTCTCTTATCTAATAGGGCATACACAACTAGCAATAACTGAAATAAAAACAAAGAAAAAAAAACAGTTCTAGAAAAAAAAATTAAGGTTAACTAAAACTAGATAAAAGATAAACTAAAAACAGAAACAAATAAAAAGAGTTAGTAAAAGAGAAGAAAAATCACCAAACTTGTGATGAAGTTGAAAGTGTTTTGAAAAGATCATATCACTGTAAGGTGAAACCATCCTCGGCAATGACGCCATTTGATTCATCCCTAATTGGTGTTCTACTTTGATTCAGTCATCAGATGGGAGGTATCAACAAAATTTATAAACCTAATTCACCATACACTAGGGTAGCATAGCTAGCATAGTATAGTGGTTCTAGGATTGTCCATAGGGATGGGTTTTCATATCACACGTGCTATTAGTTAAAGTACTAAAATGGTGATTTTTCTTTTATGAGCTAACTTTAAAAGAAAACATAATCTTTGGTTTAAAAAGGTTGGTTTTAAGTTAACCAAAAATACTAACTGAGTTTAATTACAAAGAAAAGCTTTCTTGGAGTTTTAGGTCACTAGGTTCAGGTTCCTTATACAAAAGAGGAAGATTCCAGATCTTTTCCTCGCGTTGGGGATAATAACATAAAGAATGGTTATCTCCCAAACCGATGTGTATTTAGCAATCAAGTTTTGATCCCACTCATCCATGAAAGACTACAGTTGCTTCCCATTAATGGTTTCAAACACTAAAGACCTCTCAATGTGAATCATCTTTCAATGGCTCGTAAGAGATAACTAATCACCTCTCACTGTGAAAAGCTTACCAAGTATTGGCCATTCAAGGTGATCCTAACCTTGGATTACCCTTCAAAGGCTCACAAGAGATAACTAATGGATTTCCAGGGAGTCCGAAAAGCTTACCAAGTGTTGGCCCAATTGATTTTAAGGGATTTTAAGTTAAACTAAGAAAATGAAAACCATTAACGGGTCACAACTTTCCTCATTTAAAACAAGGAAAACTCCTACTTTCGGATCCAGATCCCTTACCTAGCTTTCTTCAGTCCAAGAAACGAAAAACCTAGCCACTCATCCTCTGAGAAAACATCATCAAAGGTTGTTTAGCTAGAAAGAAAAATAAAAACAAAATGAATAGGTAAGGCAGAGCAAAGCTCTGTGTATTTCTTACTAAAACAATGTACAAGTGCTCTTAGGGATTTCTTCGGAGATTCCGAGATGATTACAAAAGAGATATTTTAAGACATATATATAGAGATATTTTTAACCCCTCACCTAAATATCTAAAAATATCTTTAACTGATTACAAGGAGAAAATAGGTAATTACACAAAATATCTTGACATAAAATATTTAACAGAGTCAGTGCAAAAATATCTGAAAATTACACAAGAGGATTTTCGTAAGGTTTGCGAAATTTCGCACAGGGTGCAAAATTCATTTTCCTCAGTTTCACAAGGTTTGCAAAATTCATTTGTCGTGCGAAAATTTGCAAGCCTTGCGAAACTGAGGAAAATGAATTTTGCACCCTGTGCGAAATTTCGCAAACCTTGCGAAAATCCTCCTGTGTAATTTTTAGATATTTTTGCACTCACTCTGTTAAATATTTTATCTTAAGATATTTTGTGTAATTACCTATTTTCTCCTTGTAATCAGTTAAAGATATTTTTAGATATTTAGGTGAGGGGTTAAAAATATCTCTATATATCTTAAAATATCTCTTTTGTAATAATCTCGGAATCTCGGAAGAAATTCCTGAGAGCATTTGCACATTCTTTTAGTAAGAAATACATAGAGCTTTGCTCTGCCTTACCTATTCATTTTGTTTTTATTTTTATTTCTAGCTAAACAACCTTTGATGATGTTTTCTCAGAGGATGAGTGGCTAGGTTTTTCATTTCTTGGACTGAAGAAAGCTAGGTAAGGGATCCGGATACAAAAGTGGGAGTTTTCCTTGTTTTAAATGAGGAAAGTTGTGACCCATTAATGGTTTTTATTTTCTTAGTTTAACTTAAAATCCCTTACAATCAACTGGGCCAACACTTGGTAAGCTTTTCGGACTCCCTGGAAATCCATTAGTTATCTTTTGCGAGCCTTTGGGAGGTGGTTTAAAGGTAGGATTACCTAGAATGGCCAACACTTGGTAAGCTTTTCGGACTCCCTGGAGATCCATTAGTTATCTCTTGTGAGCCTTTGAAGGGTAATCCAAGGTTAGGATCACCTTGAATGACCAATACTTGGTAAGCTTTTCACAGTGAGAGGTGATTAGTTATCTCTTATGAGCCATTGAAAGATGATTCATAGTGAGAGGTCTTTAGTGTTTGAAACCATTAATGGGAAGCAACTGTAGTCTTTCATGGACTAGTGGGATCAAAACTTGATTGCTAACTACACATCGGTTTGGGAGATAACCATTCTTTATGTTATTGTCCCCAACGCGAGGAAGAGATCCGGAATCTTCCCCTTTTGTATATGGAACCTGAAGCTAGTGACCTAAAACTCCAAGAAACCTTTTCTTTGTAATTAAACCCAGTTACTATTTTTGGTTAACTTAAAACCAACCTTTTTAAACCAAAGATTATGTTTTTTGATTCGTTCCCAATTGGTGTCTCAGCTGATTCATGTCCTCTTAATGGTCCCTAACAGTGGTACCATTTGATTCGTGTCCAACTGGTGTCCCTTGATTGTGGTCCTCAGAAGGGAGTAATCAACAAAATTTATAACCTATTACACCATGTACTAGGATAGCCTTAGCTAGCATAGCATAGTGGCTTTAGGGTCGTTCATTGGGATGGGTTTTCACTCCACAATTGATATTAATCCAAAGATGAATTGGTGTCTTTTCATTTCAAGGTTAGCTTTAAAAGAAAACATAAACTTTGGTGGAAAAAGGCTTGGTTTTAAGCTAACCAAAATAGTAACTGATTTTAATTACAAAGAAAAGTGTTTCTTAGAGTTTAGATCATTGGCTCAGGTTCCTAAAAAATACAAAAAGGAGAGTTCCGGTCACTTGTTTCTTTTCCTCACATTAGAGAATTAACATATAGTTAATTCTCTAACCGGTGTGGTACAGATGCTTCCCCTTAATGGGTTCAAACACTAATTCCCTCTCACTGATGCACCTTGCAATGGCTCATGCCTCTCACCTAGCATTTTCCATTCAAGGTGATCTTTAACCTTGGATTACCCGTCAAAAGCTCGCAAGAGATAACTAATGGATGTCTCCTTGGAGTCCAAAAGCTTACCAAGTGTTGGCTATTCTAGAAAATCCTACCTTCAAACCACCTCCCAAAGGCTCGCAAGAGATAAACAAGTGCATCTCAATGGATGGAGATCACTTGCCTTATCAAGTGTTGGCCCAGGTGATTTAAAGGCGTTTTAAGTTAACTAAAAAGATAAAAACCATTAATGGGTCACACTTTCTCTTCATTAAAAACTAAAACAACAAAACTTCCAATTTATGCATGAGGAAATTTACCCGGCTTTCTTCACTCCGAGAGATGAAAGCCTAGCCTCTCATCCTCTGAGGAAAAATCCTCAGAGTTTGATTGGCTAGAAAGAAAAAGTAAATAACATACAATACAATCAAAACAAGAAGGTAAGGCAGAGCAAAGGCTCTGTATTTTACTTCCTTGCAAAACTATACAAAGGATGCGTCTGAGAACAAGCTCCTGACTCGATCCTTGATGCCTATGTAAAGAAAATTACAAACTATATATAAGAGGTTATTCACCCTTTGTTCTTACTTAAAAACTAAGGAATCTTATGATAGGTGCGTTACAAGGAGAGTTTGGGGATTTAGACATCAAATATCTAAAGCAAAATATCTCAAAATTTCGGTCGCAAATATTGGGAAGCTTCAGGAGAACACCGCAACTGTGCGTGCAAGAGGGCTGCGAAATTTCGCAGCAAAAGGACAACATTTTCGCAGCCCAAGGCTGATTTCACAGTCATGCAAAATTTGCCTTCAACTTGAAGTGATCGGATTCCAATGGCTGTAAATCCTTCATTTCAACACCGAATCATGTACTGTTTGAAGCATTGGATTGTTGACTTCCTGAGCTTCGAAACAACATATAGCATGCATAAATTGAACTCCGGGAAGTGCTCCAAAAGTGGCTGACATGACTGTCATCAAGAATGCTTCATGTTAGATTTCTCTTTGCTTCCCCTCCTTGCATTCCGGATTTGCTTATGGCAAAGGACTTCAAAGCTTTGGTTCTTCATGTTTCTGAGCTTTCCATTGCTTTGCCATGGATTCCAAAGAACTCTCCTCAATCTCGGTGATTACTACTCAAAACATGCTATTTTGTAGCTTGTAATTAGCTCTTTTAAACACTCTTGAGTAGTAATTATTACCTTTTAACTCAATTGGCATGTTAGGGACCCTTGCAATCGTTTCTAATCAAATTGTGTTAAGTTTTGGTGTTTTTTATAGCTTTTAGCTACACCAAAGCAATTCAAGAATGAGGGAGAGCTGTATATAGTTCATGGCAAAGCTTTTGGAAGCTCAAATTCATGAAGAAACCAAGATTTGGAGCTCCATAGCCCTTTGCCAAAGTCGTTCAAAGTATGCAAGGAAAAAGCAACGGAGAGAGGAAAAACAGAGTGAAGAAAACAGAGGACAGCAGCTACAGTCTTCTTTCGCACTTTTGGAGCACTTCTTGAAGTCCATTTTCTACATGCTATATACCATTTCAAAGCTCAGGAAGTCAAGAATCCAACGCTTCAAACCGTATACGAGTTGGAGCTTAAATGAGGAAGATATGGTCTTTATAAGACAACTGCATCCAGCTGAAGGACAATTTCGCACCTTGCGAAATTGGAACTTCAACGTGTGAAATTTAAAACTAGCCTTACGAAATGGAAGTGGATGGCAGCTGTGCAGTCGCGGTGAAGCCCAATATGCAAAAGTGATTTTTCAACTTGCGAACTTGGAGCTCAACATGCGAAAATGGATTCCAAGTTGCGAAATCAACTTGCAAGATTTTCGCAAGTCACCATGCAACGTGCGAAATCTACATGTGAACTGGGATATTTGTGCACCGACTCTTTTAGATCTTTTCTTCTGATATTTTTGTGTCTAAATTTCCATTTTCTCCTTGTATTCAGCCACTCATGTAATTCCTTAGCCAGGAAGTATCCAAGGAAGGGTAAATTACCTTTCTATATAAACTCTCTTGTAAACACTAAAAAAAGGGGACTCTCGGAGGAGCTTGTTCCAAGAGATCCATCATATAGATATATAAGTATATAGAATCTACGAACAGAGCACTTGCTCTATTTTTCCTACATATTTTTGTTTTCTCGTTAGTTTTCTTTCTAGCCAATCAAACTCTGAGGATTTTTCCTCAGAGGGTGAGAGGCTAGGCTCTTTGTCTCTTGGAATGAAGAAAGCCGGGTAAGTTTCCTCATGCATAAATTGGAAGTTTTGTTGTTTTAGTTTTTAATGAAGAGAAAGTGTGACTCGTTAATGGTTTTTATCTTTTTAGTTAACTTAAAACTCCTTTTAATCACCTGGGCCAACACTTGGTTAAGCAAGTGATCTCCGTCCATGGAGATGCATTGGTTTACCTCTTGCGAGCTTTTGGAAGGTGGTTTAAAGGTAGGATTTTCTAGAATAGCCAACACTTGGTAAACTTTTGGACTCTAAGGAGACATCCATTAGTTATCTCTTGCGAGTTTTTGAAGGGAAATCCAAGGTTAAAGATCACCTTGAATGGCAAATGCTAGGTGAGAGGCACGAGTCATTGCAAGTTGCATCAGTGAGAGGGAATTAATGTTTGAACCCATTAAGGGGAAGCATCTGTACCACACCGGCTAGAGAATTAATTATATGTTAATTCTCTAATGCGAGGAAAAGAAACAAGTGACTGGAACTCTCTTTTTTATATGAGGAATCTGAGCCTAGTGATCTGAAACTCCAAGAAACATTTTTCTTTGTAATTAAAATCAGTTACTATTATTTTTGGTTAGCTTAAAACCAATCTTTGTTCAAACGTCTTTATGTTTTCTTTTAAAGCTAACGTTGGAATGAAAAGGCACCAATTCATCTTTGAATTAATATCAATTGTGAAGTGAAAACCCATCCTAGTGAACGACCCTAGAGCCACTAGACTATGCTAGCTAAATGCTACCCCGGTATATGGTAAAATAGGTTTATAAATTTTGTTTATTACTCCCGTCTGAGGATTGAGATCAAAGCACATCAATTGAGTTGAATCAATTAGAACACCAATCGGGCACGAATCACTCGGATTGCTTTGGTGATCAAATTACTAACAAAAACACCAAAATTTACACAATTTGATTAGAAATGATTGCAAAGGTCCTTAATATGTTAATTGGGTTAAAATGTAATAACTACTACTCAAAAGTGTTTAAAAGAGTTAATTACAAGCTATAAAATAGCACTTTTTGAGTAGTAATCATTTTCTTTTAAAGTTAGCTCATAAAAGAAAACTCACCATTTTAGTACTTTAACTAATATCACGTGTGATATGAAAACCCATCCCTATGGACAATCCTAGAACCACTATACTATGCTAGCTATGCTACCCTAGTGTATGGTGAATTAGGTTTATAAATTTTGTTGATACCTCCCATCTGATGACTGAATCAAAGTAGAACACCAATTAGGGATGAATCAAATGGCGCCGTTGCAGGGGATGGTTTCACCTTACAGTGATATGATCTTTTCAGAACACTTGTGATCTTCATCACAAGTTTGGTGATTTTTCTTCTCTTTTTATTTTTTTCTGTTTTTAGTTTTTCTTTTATCTAGTTTTAGTTAACCTTAATTTTTTTTCTAGAATTGTTTTTTTTTTTTCTTTGTTTTTGTTTCAGTTATTGCTAGTTGTGCATGCCCTATTGGATACGAGACAATGAGGGAAGACTTGTGAAAATTGAAACTCCTCACGAAACAGAGTTGGAGTTGTGTGTGAAAGTCATGGAAGCTATACCTGAAGATCAGCATAGCCAACATGCTTAGGAGGAGAATTTCAACTCATACCGATCCATGAGGGACCGCATGCATCCACCTCGTATGGGTGTACCGTCATGTTTAGTGCCACCTACAGAGCAACTAGTGATCCGACCACATATTGTGCCACTTCTGCCTACTTTCCATGGGATGGAAAGTGAGAATCCCTACGCGCATATCAAGGAATTCGAGGAGGTTTGTAATACTTTCCAAGAAGGAGGAACTTCAATCGACTTGATGAGGCTCAAGCTATTTCCTTTCACTTTGAAGGATAAGGCCAAGTTCTGGCTTAATTCTTTAAGGCCAAGGAGTATTCGAATTTGGACTGATTTGCTAGTTGAATTTCTCAAGAAATTTTTCCAAACTCATAGGACCAATGGCTTGAAAAGGCAAATTTCAAACTTCTCAGCTAAAGAGAATGAGAAATTCTATGAGTGTTAGGAGAGATACATGGAAGCTATCAATGCTTGTCCTCAACATGGATATTGGTGAGCTATTTTTACGATGGTATGTCTTCCTCAATGAAGCAACTCTTAGAAATGATGTGTGGAGGAGACTTCATGAGTAAGAATTCAGAGAAAGCCATGGATTTCTTGAGCTCTGTGGCTGAAGTTTCAAGAGAATGGGATGAGCCAAATGTTAGAGAAGTGGGGAGAATGAAGTCTCAAACTAATGCTCCTAATGCTAAGGTTGGGATGTATAGTGTGAATGAAGACATCGATATGAAAGCAAAAGTTGCAGCTATGACAAGAAGATTGGAGGAGCTAGAAATGAAGAAGATATGAGAAGTGCAAGCCATTTCTGAAACACCAGTGCAAGTTATGTCGTGTTCCATTTGTCAATCTTTTGAGCACTTGGTGGAGGAGTGTCCTACGATTCCAGCTGTGAGATAAATGTTTGGGGATCAAGCAAATGTTATCGGACAATTTAAGCCCAATAACAACGCAATATGGCAACACCTACAATTCAAATTGGAGGAACCATCCGAATTTCTCTTGGAAGCTAAAGGCATCTCAGTACACGCAACCTGGCCAAGCACTCCCGCAAGCTTCGAATCTTGAACAAGCCATTATGAATCTTAGCAAGGTCGTGGGAGACTTTGTTGGAGACCGGAAATCCATCAATGCTCAGCTCAGTCAAAGAATTGATAGTGTAGACAAAATGATGGATGGGATGCAAAATGATCTATCTCAGAAGATAGATAATCTTCAGTACTCGATCTTAAGGCTCACCAATCTCAACACACTGTAAGAGAAAGGAAAATTTCCTTCTCAACCTCATTAGAATCCTAAGGGTATCCATGAAGTGGAGGCTCAGGAGGGAGAATCTTCATAGGTGAGGGAAGTCAAAGCAGTGAACACTCTAAGGAGTGGTAAAGAGGTTGATTTACCTACATCCAAGACAGAGCATGAACCAGAGAGTGAAGCAGAGAAAGAGAAGAGGGAGGAAATCAAAGGAAAGAGAAAAGGGAAAAATGCAAAGAAAGAGAACTGTGAACCCTCACCCGATCCACGGGACCGGCGCGACTCGCTTTTAAAAGAAAAGAAAGAATGAAAAAGTTGAGTTTTCCAGTTTTGAAAAACCCGCCCCCGGTGAGGAACGGTGTCGTATGGAGTCGCCACTTACTTTTTATTTTTATTTTTAAAATGAGGAAAATTAAGTAAGAACAAAAACCCCTAATGACCCCAGTATGGAAAAAGAAGTCTGCGAAAACTAGATTCTGGGTCCGGGGATCAGGTTACCCATTGGGAAGGTACCTCATGCTAGGTAGCACCCCTCTAGGCCCGGAACTCGGTCTCTACTAATGAATTGGGTATGTGGGAGCATATGGGTAAAAAATGAAACCCTACGTTAAATAGATGTCATGAATCACATAATCCTA
This sequence comes from Vitis riparia, assembly GCF_004353265.1. NCBI lineage: Eukaryota > Viridiplantae > Streptophyta > Magnoliopsida > Vitales > Vitaceae > Vitis > Vitis riparia. Next base: position 14,095,386 of record NC_048444.1, read on the forward strand.
ATTGGTATTTGGCATGCATATGAATTCACCAACCAAAACAATGGGTGCGTACCTGTGGTCCCTAGCCCAACGCTGCATAAAAGGTCAACCAAACACAGATAAACACGTAACAATCATTCAGGATCAAGCACCATGATGCATATGATTCAACAATCTAAAACCAACGATGCATACCTGTGGTCCCTAGCCATGTGCTACAGCAGAGGGTGAGTCAGCCACGCAACATGTATTCAAAATCAAGCATCAAATTTTGTGCCAAACAGGAAGAAAGCTGGTTGAAATTAGGTAATGGACTCCCCCAAATGTCATACAAATCAAACTAGACTTACCTAGACCACACCGCCCATAACCTCAAAATGGGCCCACACTAATTGAAATCAAACACTGACTTAAACCGTCAAGATGGCTCACAAGTGCCCCATAGCAAATGGGTTTGAGCCCTAATGGATACAGGCTTGAAAAATTCCAAAATTAAGGGCTGCCCAAAGTCCTCTTGCAGAATAAGTTGAACCAGTTCTCAACTGGTACAACCTGTTGAGAAAAGTTCCCAAAATTTTTTTAGAAAACTCCTAAATAAAAAAGGAATCAAACAAAAGCAACGGCACTCAATCCCAAGCCCAGACGAGTGAGAACCAAACAAAGCCCGATCAAGTGCTCCTCATGACTGATTGAGTCAACCAGCCATGGTGCTGAACCGGTTGAACCGGTTCCCAACTAGTTCAGTCGGTTGATAAAAAATCCCAAATTTGGTTAGAAAGTTCCTAAATGAATAAGGAAGCAAACAAAAGAAACGGTTCTCAATTCCGAGCCTGGATGAGTGAGAACCAAACAAAGCAAGGTCAGGTGTTCCTCATGACTAACAGAGTCAGCCAACTATGGTGCTGAACCGGTTGAACCGGTTCCCAACCAGTTCATCTGGTTGATAAAAAATCCCAGATTTGGTCAAAAAGTTCCTAAATGAATAAGGAATCAAAAAAGGGAAACGGTTCTCAATTCCGAGCCCGGATGAGTGAGAACCAAACAAAGCAAGGTCAGGTGTTCCTCATGACTGACAGAGTCAGCCAACTATGGTGCTGAATGAGTTGAACCGGTTCCCAACCAGTTCTGCCGATTGATAAAAAATCCCAGATTTGGTTAGAAAGTTACTAAATGAATAAGGAAGCAAAAAAAGGAAACAGTTCTCAATTCCGAGCCCGGATGAGTGAGAACCAAACAAAGCAAGGTCAGGTGTTCCTCATGACTGATAGAGTCAGCCAACTATAGTGCTGAACCGGTTGAACCGTTTCCCAACCAGTTCTGGTGGTTGATAAAAAATCCCAGATTTGGTCAGAAAGTTTCTAAATGAATAAGGAAGCAAACAAAGGAAACGGTTCTCAATTCCGAGCCCGGATGAGTGAGAACCAAACAAAGCAAGGTCAGGTGTTCCTCATGACTGACAGAGTCAGCCAACTATGGTGCTGAACCGGTTGAACCGGTTCCCAACTAGTTCATCTAGTTGATAAAAAATCCCAGATTTGGTTTGAAAGTTCCTAAATGAATAAGGAAGCAAACAAAAGAAACGGTTCTCAATTCCGAGCCCGGATGAGTGAGAACCAAACAAAGCAAGGTCAGGTGTTCCTCATGACTGACAGAGTCAGCCAACTATGGTGCTGAACCGGTTGAACCGTTTCCCAACCAGTTCAGCCGGTTGATAAAAAATCCCAGATTATGTCAAAGAGTTCCTAAATGAATAAGGAAGCAAACAAAGGAAACGGCTCTCAATTCCGAGCCCGGATGAGTGAGAACCAAACAAAGCAAGGTCAGGTGTTCCTCATGACTGACAGAGTCAGCCAACTATGGTGCTGAATGAGTTGAACCGGTTCCCAACCAGTTCTGCCGGTTGATAAAAAATCCCAGATTTGGTTAGAAAGTTACTAAATGAATAAGGAAGCAAAAAAAGGAAACAGTTCTCAATTCCGAGCCCGGATGAGTGAGAACCAAACAAAGCAAGGTCAGGTGTTCCTCATGACTGATAGAGTCAGCCAACTATAGTGCTGAACCGGTTGAACCGTTTCCCAACCAGTTCTGGTGGTTGATAAAAAATCCCAGATTTGGTCAGAAAGTTTCTAAATGAATAAGGAAGCAAACAAAGGAAACGGTTCTCAATTCCGAGCCCGGATGAGTGAGAACCAAACAAAGCAAGGTCAGGTGTTCCTCATGACTGACAGAGTCAGCCAACTATGGTGCTGAACCGGTTGAACCGGTTCCCAAATAGTTCATCTAGTTGATAAAAAATCCCAGATTTGGTTTGAAAGTTCCTAAATGAATAAGGAAGCAAACAAAAGAAACGGTTCTCAATTCCGAGCCCGGATGAGTGAGAACCAAACAAAGCAAGGTCAGGTGTTCCTCATGACTGACAGAGTCAGCCAACTATGGTGCTGAACCGGTTGAACCGTTTCCCAACCAGTTCAGCCGGTTGATAAAAAATCCCAGATTATGTCAAAGAGTTCCTAAATGAATAAGGAAGCAAACAAAGGAAACGGCCCTCAATTCCGAGCCCGGATGAGTGAGAACCAAACAAAGCAAGGTCAGGTGTTCCTCATGACTGACAGAGTCAACCAACTATGGTGCTGAACCGGTTGAACCGATTCCCAACCAGTTCATCTGGTTGATAAAAAATCTCAGATTTGGTCAGAAAGTTCCTAAATGAATAAGGAAGCAAAAAAAGGAAACGGTTCTCAATTTCGAGCCCAGATGAGTGAGAACCAAACAAAGCAAGGTCAGGTGTTCCTCATGACTGACAGAGTTAACCAACTATGGTGCTGAATTGAAAACTATGAATGAATTAAACTTGAGCCTAAACGTGATTCTAATACATCAAGAAAACAATCATCCTCAACCATTCATAACCAATCAACAACAAACATGTGTGGCCTTTATTATCCACACCCAAGCAATACAATCTTCACATCAAAGGAAATAAAAGAGGATGAGAAAGAAGAAAAAGCATACAAAGACGATGAAGATGACCTGTAGGTAAAAAAAAAAAGTTCAGCAATACTTACCTCAGAATCTCCGCCAAATATGATCCATGTATGCTGATGATGACTTCCAGAAACCGAGATGCTATAGCTTTCCTCCACGCTCTCAACTCAGAAGATGCTCCTCACCCTCTGTTTTTCTCACCAACAAAATATCCCCTCTCTGAAAAATGCCAAAAGGTCCTTTGCTCTCCTATCCTCTCACCTTTTATACTGATACCCCTCTCAGCATTTGAGCCTCCTAGGTTCTTTCCCCTTCAGCACCGAAATTCCCCCCATCAGCATGGGAACCACACCCCCCATTATTTCTCTTGCACTTATGAGGCCAACTCACACCCTTCAGTTTTCAGCTTGCTTCACAACCAAGAATCCATATGGATTCGTGGTAGGCTGCAAGGAACCCAAAATGGGCCCGCAACATTCCCCAAAACCGATCTGGAGCTTATGGGCCTGAGCCATGTAGGATTTGGGTCCCAAAATTACCAAAATCAGTGTTTTACACTAGCTGACTCGATGAACCGACTGAACCAGATGCCAACCGGTCGAACCGGTTGCAAAAAATCTTGAAAATTTGATAGAATATTCCTGGAAGAGTGAGGAATCCATGAAAAAAGCGGTATGCAATTCCGAGTTCGGAAAAGGGAGATATGATCAAAATAATTACCAAAAATCAGTGTTCTACACCGGCTGACTCGATGAACCGGCTGAACCGGATGCCAACCGATTGAACTGGTTGCAAAAAATCTTGAAAATTTGATAGAATGTTCCTAGAAGAGTGAGGAATCCATGAAAAAAACGGTATGCAATTCCGAGTTTGAATGAGGGAGCCATGATTAAAATAAGCTCGAGTGCTCCGAACCTCAACATGCCCCTATAAACTTCAACTAAGCTAAAACATCGGGATGACCCCACTTCCTTCCTATAGGGTGATGTGAACGACTAGGAAAATGGTCATGATGACCCTCCAAAATGAACCACATACGCACCACAATGGACCACAGACAAGCCCACACGAGGCTCGGACACCGACTAAGCCCAAAAGGGGCCCTAGTGGTGCCATATGAGAACGATGGGTGCAGGTGATGCCCAAAGGATAAATGCCAGTGTCGAGGGACAAAATTGAGGGTCTACAAGAACCTTGAATCTACTGTGAATGAAGAACCAAAGAAGACCATCAACTAGGAATATATGATGAAGAAACACATGCCTCCACCTTTTCCCCAAGCTTTGCATGGAAAAAAGGGAATCAATAATGCATCAGAAATTCTTGAAGTGTTAAGGCAAGTGAAAGTTAACATCCCTTTGCTAGACATGATCAAACAAGTTCCAACTTATGCAAAATTCCTGAAAGACTTATGCACTATAAAAAGAGGGTTGAATGTGAATAAGAAAACCTTCTTGACTGAGCAAGTAACTGCCATTATATAGTCCAAGTCTCCAGTGAAATACAAAGATTCAGGCTGTCCTACCATCTTAGTGATGATTGGAGGGGCGTGTGTGGAGAAAGCTTTATTGGACTTGGGGCAATTGTGAATTTACTACCCTACTATGTCTACCAGCAATTAGGACTAGGAGAGTTGAAGCCAACATCAATAACCCTCAGATTTGCTTGCTACTCTGCCCCCTTGGAAGAGGATGGAGGAAATTCTACCTTTATTCAATGGGGAGGAGACACAAGAAGTTGTTAAAGAGGAGCCCCCAAAGCTTATTCTGAAGCCATTACCCATGGAGTTGAAGTATGCATACCTGGAAGAAAACAAGCAGAGCCCTGTTGTTTTTTCTTCATCTCTTACCACTACTCAGGAGGATTGTCTACTTGAAGTCCTCATGAGATGTAAGAAGGTGATAGGGTGGCAAATTTCTGATCTGAAAGGGATCAGCCCTTTAGTTTGTACCCATCATAGAAGCTAAGCCAATTTGTCAACCTCAGAGAAGGTTGAACCCTCACATGCAAGAGGTGGTGCAAACTAAAGTGCTTAAGCTACTTCAGGCTGGTATTATCTACCCCATATCAGATAGCCCATGGGTGAGTCCTACGTAAGTCATGCCAAAGAAATTAGGGATCATAGTGGTGTAAAATGATAAGGGAGAAGAAGTTTCTACATGACTCACTTCAGGTTGGAAGGTGTGTATTTATTATAGAAAGTTGAATGTTGTAACAAAGAAGGACCACTTCCTGTTGTCGTTTATTCACCAAGTGCTTGAGAGGGTCTCTAGCCATCCATTCTACTGTTTCTTGGATGGCTACTCCGGGTATTTTCAAATATAAATTGTTGTTGAAGACTAGGAGAAGACCACTTTCACATGTTCATTCGAAACCTACGCATATAGAAGAATGCCTTTCAGCTTATGCAATGCACCCGCAACATTCCAAAGATGCATGTTAAGCATTTTCAGTGATATGGTGGAGCATATTATGGAAGTCTTTATGGACGATATCACCATATATGAAAGTACTTTTGACGAATGCTTAATCAACTTGGAAGTTGTTCTGAACCGATGCATTGAGAAGGACTTGGTGCTTAACTGGGAAAAATGCCATTTCATGGTAAGCCAAGGGATTGTCCTTGGGCATATTATCTCAAAGCAAGGCATTGAAGTGGACAAAGCAAAGGTTAAACTTATTGTCAACTTGCCATCGCCAACAACTATCAAAGGAGTAAGGCAATTCCTTGGCCATGCTTGGTTCTATAGGAGATTTATCAAAGATTTCTCTAAACTTGCAAGACCTCTTTGTGAACTATTGGTAAAGGATGCTAAATTTGTATAGGATGATTGATGTCAATGGAGTTTTGAAGAACTGAAGCTATTTCTAATGACTGCTCTAATAGTGAGAGCTCCCAACTGGAATTGCCCTTTAAAGTGATGTGCGATGCCAGTGACTTTGCTATAGGAGTTGTTCTTTGGAAAAGAGAATATGGAAAGCCCTATGTGATCTACTATGTGAGTAAAATGTTGAATAAAGCACAAAGAAACTACAAAACCACAGAGAAAGAATTGTTGGCTGTAGTTTTTGCCTTAGACAAATTCTGCACTTACTTAGTGGGGTCTTTCATTGTGGTTTCACAGATCACTCGACCTTGAAATATCTACTAACTAAGCAGGATGCCAAAGCGAGGCTGATTAGATGGATTCTCTTGCTTCAAGAGTTCAATCTTTAGATCAAAGATAAGACAAGAGTGGATAATGTGGTAGCCGACCATTTGTTAAGGCTAGCCATCGCACATAATTCCCATAGTTTTCCAATTAATGATGATTTTCCAGAGGAGTCACTCATGTTGATAGAACCCGCTTCTTGGTATGCTCATATTGCTAACTATTTAGTTATCAGAGAAGTTCCAAGTAAGTGGAAAGCACAAGATAAGAAGCACTTCTTTTAAAAAATTCATGCCTATTATTGGGAAGAGCCATTTCTATTCAAATATTGTGTGGATCAAATAATACGGAAGTGCGTCTTTGAACAAGAGCAACAGGGGATCCTCAGTCATTGCCATAAAAGACATGTGGAGGCCACTTTGCTTCTCAGAAGATAGCTATAAAGGTACTGCAATCGGGTTTCTGATGGCCATCACTTTTCAAAGATGCCCACACCATGTGCAGAAGCTGTGATAAATGCTAGAGGCTTGGGAAGTTAACACGCAGGAACATGATGCATTTGAACCCCATTTTAATTGTTAATCTTTTTTATGTATGGGGCATTGATTGTATGGGACCTTTTCCTATGTCCTTTGGCTACTCCTACATCTTGGTAGGAGTAGATTATGTTTCTAAATGGGTTGAAGTGATCCCGTGCAAAAGCAATGATCATAGAGTTGTTCTCAAATTTCTCAAAGAGAACATCTTCTCTAGATTTAGAGTACCCAAGTCCATAATCAGTGATGGGGGTACTCATTTTTGTAACAAGTCGTTCGAAACTCTCTTAGCCAAGTATGGGGTGAAGCATAAGGTAGCTACCCCTTACCACCCTCAGACTTCTGGGCAAGTTGAGTTAGCAAATCGGGAGCTAAAAAACATACTGATGAAAGTGGTGAATACGAATAGAAGAGATTGGTCTATTAAGCTTCATGATTCACTATGGGGGTACAGAACAACTTACAAGACCATTCTTAGAATGTTTCCTTATCGCCTAGTCTACAGCAAAGTGTGCCATCTCCCCGTGGAAGTGGAATACAAAGCTTGGTGGGCAATCAAAAAGCTCAACATGGATTTGAGCCGAGCCGACATGAAGAGGTTCTTAGACCTTAATAAGATGGAGCAACTGAGAAATGACGCCTACAATAATTCAAACATTGCAAAACAAAGATTGAAGAGGTGGCATGATTAGTTAGTCTCCCGCAAAGAATTCCAGAAGGGACAAAGAGTCTTGCTATATGACTCTAAGCTCCACATTTTCTCAGGAAAGCTGAAGTCAAGGTGGATAGGTCTGTTTACTATCCAACAAGTGCATTCAAATGGAGTAGTGGAACTACTAAATTCCAACAGCATCGGGAGTTTCAAAGTCAATGGCCATCATCTCAAGCCATTCTTGGAGCCTTTTTCTCGAGACAAGGAGGAAATCATCCTCCTTGAGTGACATCAAGCTTAACAAAACAAGTGGTTAGATGGACTTAGTCTGTCAGAAGACATTAAGTTTTTTTTTAATGTTTATTTAAAGTTTTATTGATTTAATACTTGTTTTAATGTTTATTTAAAGTTTTATTGATTTAATACTTGTTTTAATTGTGATTTCTTGTTTTAGTTTATTTTGTTGTGATTTAATTGAAATTTTTGCTGACCAATTACAAGTGGATTTCAAAATAGATGGGGAAAAGCTTTAAAAATTTTCTGGAGGATGGGAAGGTCAGAAAAACAGAGCAATTCGCACACCTTGTGAAAATTTAGCAAGACTTGTGAAAATCCAAAATCTCATTTCGCAAGGCATGCGGAAAATTTGCAAACCCAAAGTTACCTTGCGAAAACCTGTGCGAAATTAAAAAGGGTGTGCAAACCCAGTTCGCAACCCTAAAAATCCATTTTGCAAGCCTGTGCGAATTCCAAAAGCCCTTGCAAACATAAAAGGTCACTTAAAAGCCTATTTAAAGACCTCTAGGCCCTGTTTTCAGTTCGCACACCCCATTCCCGATTGCGAAACCCTCCACCACATTGTGAAACCCTTCATCACCTTGCGACGCTTAAGCTTCCATTGGTCTTCTCTCCATTGGATGCCCCGCAACCAACCATTTGAAGAGGCGACCTACACCTCTCACCCCATATCGGACATGGCGCTCATTAAAGGAGGCCATATCGACCCTTCATTGTCTCCCGAGCCGAGGCCAAGAGCCTCATCTCCTTAGGATTCAACATTTGAGGCCCCCGAGGCCCTGACCATTCCATCTTCTGAGGGTGAAGTGCCCTCTAACTCTCCTCAACGCCGATACAAGACGCGAAGATCACCGACTTCTCCACCCCCTAAGCCATCTGTACGTCGTACTCCAACCAAGAGGGCCAGGATTTTAGGCCCTGGAGAGTCATTTAGGCATTCATAGCCTAATCCTCGGGCCCCTATCGATTCTCAGTGTCCTTCCGGCATCTCCCCGGAAGTCATCATCAAGAGGCCTATGGTCACCGCGCCGCCCATTGAGGGCAATTCAGATTGTAGAGCTAGACCATTCCATTTCAAGCTTTATTTTGACCTCGAGGCCATGTGACAACAGCCAGAGCTTCGGGATTCATTTAGATCACCGACTTCTCCACCCCCTAAGCCATCTGTACGTCGTACTCCAACCAAGAGGGCCAGGATTTTAGGCCCTGGAGAGTCATCTAGGCATTCATAGCCTAATCCTCGGGCCCCTATCGATTCTCAGTGTCCTTCCGGCATCTCCCCGGAAGTCATCATCAAGAGGCCTATGGTCACCGCGCCACCCATTGAGGGCAATTCAGATTGTAGAGCTAGACCATTCCATTTCAAGCTTTATTTTGACCTCGAGGCCATGTGACAACAGCCAGAGCTTCGGGATTCATTTGGACTACTCCAAAGGTACCATCTCGAGTCCCTTATGACTCCCAGGGAGTTCTTCTACCCCAAAGTGGCAATGGACTTCTATTAGTCCATGACTACTCAGGGCGCCTAGAGTCCTACCGCCATTCATTTTAGCATTGATGGGTGCCAGGGTATCCTTGAGGTTAGACACATTGTTGAGGCTTTACATATTCCATACGAGCCAGTGGATCCAACAGATTTCTGGGAGTGGTCCCCTATATCTCAGCGGGACATGGTCCACATCCTATCCAGGGGGACCTGTGGAGATTCAGTCCTTCTACGTAAGGAGCTTCCACTTAGGATGCTCCTAGTAGATGTATTATTGCGGTTCAACACTTTTCCTCTTCAGCATCTAGTGCAGAGGCGAGGAGCCATCCTGGACGCTTTATTCAGGATATCTGAGGGCTTTTATTTCGGGCCACATCACTTGATTATGGTCGCTCTCTTCCACTTTGAGGAGAAGGTTCACAGGAAGAAGCTATAGAGAGCCGACACTATTCCACTGTTATTTCCGAGGTTGCTCTATCACATATTAGAGCATATGGGCTATCCTGTAGAGCCCCACCTTGAGCGTCACCACCATTGTCGAGAGCGATTCACTCTCGACAAATGGACATAATTGGTGGGGTATTTGGCACCTCTAGGAGCCCCACCCAGGCCAGCACCTCCAGTGCCACCATAGGCTGAGCAGGCATAGTAGGACGAGCTTCCCACAGAGTCTGTACCACCTGCCCCTGCACCACCTATGCCTGAGGCCACTTCTACTGATCCTCTTACCACTCCTCCTGTTCCACCGGCTGCCCCTTCTACATCGGAGGCCTCCATCACTGATTACTACTCAAAAAGTGCTATTTGATAGCTTGTAATTAATCCTTTTAAACACTTTTGAGTAGTAGTTATTGCCTTTTAACCCAATTAACATGTTAAGGCCCCTTTCAATCAATTCTAATCAAATTGCCTTAAGTTTTGGTGTTTTGATAGCTTTTTGATCACCAAAGCAATATGAGATTGAGGAGAGTTGTTTGGAATCCTTGGCAAAGCAATGGGAAGCTTAGAGGTATGAAGAACCAAAGCTTTGAATCCCTTTTGCCATAAGCAAAGTGGAAATGCAAGGAGGGGAAGCAAAGAGAATCCAGTCATGAGGCATTCTTGATGACAGTCATTTCAGCCACTTTTGGAGCACTTCCTGGAGTCCAAATTATACATGCTATATGTCATTTGAAAGCTTAGGAAGTCAATAATCCAATTCTTCAAACCGTGTTCGATTTAGAGCTGAAATGAGGAAGTTACAGCCTTTGGATGACAACTGCTCCAAGCTGAAGGAAGGCTTCAGAAAAGTGCTGCGAAATCACCATTTTGTTGCAGAATGATTTCGCAGCCTTTTTGTACAGTACCATGGATTTCCCCTGAAGCTTCACGATGCGATGGAAGCCAAACACCACAAGATGAAAGCCAACTTTGCAGTAGTGCGAAATCAGCTGGTTGCTATGAAGAAATTTCGCAGCCCTTGTGGTTCATCTGCGAAATTTCGCATACCTCATTTTTTTCCTGCGAAATGGTGCTTAGTGCTTCCTAATATTTGTAACCGAAACTTGGAGATATTTTTCATTAGATTTTTGTTGCCTAAATCCCCAAATTCTCCTTGTAAGCCACCAATTATAGGATTCCTTAGCTTTTAAGTTAGGAATTTGGCAAAATATCCATGTAATAGCCATCAATGTAATTTTGGTATAAATATAGCCCGAAGAGCCTGTTCTGAGGGTGTTGAACCTTTTGTAAAATTTTCAAAGGAAGTAAATTACGGAGCTTGAGCTCTGCTTTACCTTCTCACTTTGATTGTGTTTTTTATTTTATTTACTAAGTTATGCACTCTCTGAGGAGTTTTCCCCAGAGAATGAGTAACTAAACCTTTTAGTTCCTTGGAGTTAAGGTTGCCGGGAAAGGTTCCAAGTGCAAGAATCAGAAGCTTTGTGGTTTTAGCTATGAATGAATAGAAAGTGTGTCCCATGAATGGTTTCTACGTTTTTAGTTAACTTAAAACGCCTTGGAGTCACCTGGGCCAACACTTTGTAAGGCAAGTGATCTCTAACCATGGAGATGCACTAGTTTACCCCTTGCGAACCTCTGGTAGGTGACTTGAAGGTAGGATTTTCTAGAATTGCCAACACTTGGTAAGCTTTTGGACTCTAAGGAGACATCCATTAGTTATCTCTTGCGAGCTTGTGAAAGGAAGTCCAAGGTTAAAGATCACCTTGAATGGTAAAGGCTAGTGAGAGGCTCAAACCATTGCAAGTTGCATTAGTGAGAGAATTAAAGCTGAAATCCAATTGAGGGATGCATTTGTACAGCACCTGTTAGAGAATTGACTTTATGTTAATTCTCTAATGTGAGGAATTGAACCAACTGATCGGAGCTATGCTATTGCATGAGGAACCTCCCCTGTATACCTGAATCTCCAAGGAATGCTTTTCTTCTTAAGTAATTTTCATCACTTGCTGTGTTGTTAATCTCAGTCCAAACCTTTTTCAACCAAAGTTTGTGTTTTATTTCTTAAGCTATTCTTGAAATGAAACAACACCAATTCACTTTGAATTGGTATCATTTTTAGTTTGAGTACCCTTCCCAGTGAACGATCCTAGAGCCACTATGCTATAGTAGCTTTTTCTTTGCTACCCTAGTTCATGGTGTTGTAGGTTATAAATTTTGTTGATTACTCCCGCCATCAAGGAGCACCAGCTAGACATGAATCAGCTGAGACACCAATTAGGCATGAATCAATCACCATTTCTGCCACAAAGTTTTGTGTCATGGGACATTTATTCCAGACACTAACCATTACACATAATGCTTTATTCTGGCAGATGGTCGACATACGTGCTCAGCAAGACCAATATACTGCTATCCTTTGTCAGATTCAGCAGCATCTGGGACTCCTACCACCACCTCAGCCTAACATTCCTGGATCATCAAAGCCCATAGCTCTAGCTGAGGAGACCACCAAAGTCGATGTCCCAATCCAACCCACTTAGGAGGTAGCCACAGATCCATCATCTCCACACGAGGCCACCATAGAGCCATCATCTTCACATGATCCTTGATCATCTCTTTATTCTCTTGTATTTACTTATTATATTAGTAAACATAATTACTTGTTTTGATGTTTTATATTATGGGATTGGATGTATTACATGATCATATCTCACATTGTATTTTCTTAGAGTAATATATACACATCATTTTTGTTTATACTTGGCATTTTTTCTATTTTCTTTACTCATTAATATTTTGTTTTTTGAATCATGTGGTTTCTCCTATACGACTCAGACTCCATGTCACTCAAGAGGTACCACTTCCTCCCTTTATTTGCAATCGGTCTTGCCACATTGAGGGCAATGTTGATCTTGGTTGAAGGGAGAGTTAAGGAAGGAAGTTTAGTTAATAATGCTAGGTTATTTTGTTAATATAGTACTTTTTGCTTAATTTTAAAAAAATTTACTCTACTCTTCATGATTATTAAAGAAGAAATTCTCAAATTGAAATGGGAGAAATTGAATTCTTACATTTTTACTTGAATCTTAGAGTTTGTATTATGTGTATTGAGGTTGACGAATTATTGAAACTCCTATGGAATTCAACCTTATTTCTTCCACTTTAATCTTACCACAGACTGTGCACATTAGGCTCTGTTTATAAGATGAAAAACAATCTCACCCCCTAAACTTAGGAAAATTTCGACTTAGTACCTTTGACCTCATTTTAATAGTGTTGGGACACCTTATAAAATGCCAATGATCCTTGAAAAAAATATGAAAAAGGACAAAGTGTTGCACTTGCCTTGAAACCTGAGCAAGGTCCGAGGGGTATATGGTGAAAATCTTTAAAACCCGGTGCCCTAAGCCTTAATTGGTTGGGAGCCACCGACCTCAATGCTTGTTACAAGGGTGAATAGGTGGAGTTTAACATATTGTAGGTGCTTGGGTATTAAATTTCAATTTCAAAAGTTCGGGGTAAAATCTAAGGAGTTAGTGATCGAAAGATCCTTAAAGCTTGATGCCCTAAACCTTGATTGGTTGGGAGTCATCGATGGATCCCCGTTACATGGACACTTTAGAAAACAATACCTTAAGCATTGCACACCTACAATGAAAAAAATTGTGAAATAAAAGAGGTGCCTTCTTAGCCTATTGGAGGTTGGTTAGTTTGCTAAAGTTTGAGAAAGAACTAGGTTGGGTGGAGAGATTAGTTCAACATACTATATTCGGAAACTAATAAGATTAACACATAGATTTTTGTGGAAGATTAATGATTGAGCCTATGGGAGTGGAAATCCTTTTAATACTTAAATTTGCATAATGCCTACTCTTTATGAATTGTGATCAGGCAAGATATTTGATAAATTCTTGTTGAAGGTTGAGTTTTGCTTCTTTAATGTCCCATGTGAGAGTATGCTCTACATCATGCCACTTAAATTTTTTTGGAGTGATCAACATGATTTTGTAAATTATATTACTATCTATTTGTTTTTTTTTTCTCTCCTTCATTGCTAAAGGACTAGCAATATGTTGGTTCGGGGGAGTGATTACTACTCAAAAAGTGCTCTTTTATAGCTTGTTATAAACACTTTTGAGTAGATTTTATTACCTTTTAACTTAATTGGCACATTAAGGACCTATGCAAGTGTTACTAATCAGTTTTTGGCAAGTTTTGGTGTTTTTGATAGCTTTTTATCATTAAAACAAGCCAAGAATGAGGGAGAATTGTGTATAATCAATGGAAAAGTAAGATAAAGCTCAAACACATGAAGAATCCAAGTTTTAGAGAGCTTCGTAGCCTTTGCCAATATGCAAGGAAGAGAATCAGAGAAGAAATCTAACATCCAACAATTTCTCATGGCTATGCGAAATTTTTGCAAAGCATGCGAAATGCCTAAAAGGAGTACAAGTTGTACGACAGACCAAAGCTTAACAAAATGAATTTCACACCCTGTGCGAAATTTCGCAAGCCTTGCAAAACTGAGGAAAATGAATTTTGCACCTTGTGCAAAATTTCGCAAACCTTGCGAAAATCCTCCTGTGTAATTTTCAGATATTTTTGCACCAACTCTATTAGATATTTTATCTTGAGATATTTTATGTAATTACCTATTTTCTCCTTGTAATCAATTAAAGAAATTTTTAGATATTTAGGTGAGGGGTTAAAAATATTTCTCTATATATGTCATAAAATATCTCTTTTGTAATCATCTCGAAATCTCGGAAGAAATTCCTGAGAACACTTATACATTCTTTTAGTAAGAAATACATAAAGCTTTGCTCTGCCTTACCTATTCATTTTGTTTTATTTTTCTTTCTAGCCAAACAACCTTCGAGGATGTTTTCTTAGAGGATGAGTGGCTAGGTTTTTCGTTTCTTGGACTGAAGGAAGCTAGGTAAGGGATCCGAATACAAAAGTGGGAGTTTTCCTTGTTTTAAATGAGGATAGTTATGACCCGTTAATGGTTTTTATTTTTTTAGTTTAACTTTAAATCCCTTAAAATCACCTAGGCCAACACTTGGTAAGCTTTTCAGACTCCCTGGAGATCCATTAGTTATCTCTTGTGAGCCTTTGAAGGGTAATCCAAGGTTAGGATCACCTTGAATGGCCAATACTTGGTAAGCTTTTCATAGTGAGAGGTGATTAGTTATTTCTTAGGAGCCATTGAAAGATGATTCACAGTGAGAGGTCTTTAGTGTTTAAAACCATTAATGGGAAGCAACTGTAGTCTATCATGGACCAGTGGGATCAAAACTTGATTGCTAAATGCGCATCGGTTCGGGAGATAACCATTCTTTATGTTATTGTCCCCAACGCGAGGAAAAGATCTGGAATCTTCCCCTTTTGTATAAGGAACCTGAACCTAGTGACCTAAAACTCTAAGAAACCTTTTCTTTGTAATTAATCTTAGTTACTATTTTTGGTTAACTTAAAAGCAACCTTTTTCAACCCAAGATTATGTTTTCTTTTAAAGCTAACTCTTAAAAGAAAAAGCATCATTTCAGTACTTTAACTAATATCACGTGTGATATGAAAACCCTTCCCTGTGGACGATCCTAGAACCACTATATTATGCTAGCTATGCTACCCTAGTGTATGGTGAATTAGGTTTATAAATTTTGTTGATACCTCCCATCTGATGACTGAATCAAAGTAGAACACCAATTGGGGACGAATCATACCTGAGATTATCAACTTTAGGTCATGAGCTCAGCGCTCTAGATGCTATGAACAACTCAACACAATGGATCACATCAACGACTCCAGGTCATGAGCTTAGGGCACTAAATGTTATGAACAGCTCAGGGTTGTGGATGATATGAATCACTTGGGGTCATGAGCTCATGCCTCTAGATGTTTTGAAGAGTTGAGGGCTATGGATGACATGAATGACTCAAGGTTGTGAGCTTACAACACTGAATGCTATGAATGTTATTAACATCTCATGGCTGCGACTAACATGAACGACTCTTGGTTGTGAGATCAAGTCTCTAAATGTTATGAATAGCTCAGGGTTGTGGATAACATGAATGACTATAGGTTGTGAGATTAAGGCTCTAAATACTATGAATAACTCAATGTTGTGGGTGACATGACCTACTTTGATTCATGAGCTAAAGGCTCTAGCTACCATGAATAGCTCAGGGCTATAGATGACATGAACGACTCTAGGTCGTAACCTCAATGCTTTAGATGCCATGAAAAACACAAGGCTGTGGATGACATGAACGACTCAATTCTTGAGCTTTAGGCACTAAATGCTATAAAGAGCTTAGGGCTATGGATGATATAAACAACCTAGGGTTATAAGCTCAAGGCACTAGATGCTTTGAACAACTCAAGATTGTGGATGACATGAACGACTCCAGTTCATGAGCTTAGGGCACTGAATGTTATAGATACTATGAACATCTCATGGCTATGGCTAACATGAATGACTCTAGGTCATGAGATCAGGGTTCTATATACTATGAACAACTTCGGGCTATGGATGACATGAATGACTCCAGGCTATGAGATTAAGGCTCTAAATGCTATGAACAACTTGAGGCTGTGAATGATATAAAGACTCAGGTTCGTGAGCTTAGTGCTCTAGATGCTATGAATAGGTTAGGGTTGTGGATGACATGAACTACTCTGGTTCGTGAGCTCAGGGCTCTAGATGCTATGAACAAGTGAGGGCTATGGATGACATGAACGACACTAGATGGTGACCTTAGGGCTCTAGATGTTATAAATAACTCAAAGCTCTGAATGACATGAACGACTCTAGGTCATGAGCTTAAGGCATTGAATTCTATGAACAACTAAGAGTTATGGATGATATGAATGACTTGAGATCGTGAGCTCAAGGCTCTAGATGCTTTAAACAACTTGGGGTTGTGGATGATATGAAAGACTTTGGGTTGTGAGCTCAATGCTCTAGATGTTATGAATAGCTCAAGGGTATGGATGACATGCACGACTCTAGGTCGTCAGCTCAAGGTTCTAAATGCTATGAACAACTTAGGGCTATGGATGATGTGAACAAGTTGGGATCATGTGCTCAAGATTATAGATGTTATGAGTAGCTTAGGACTATGGATGGTATGATCAACTCCGTGTGGTGATCTAAGGGCACAAAACGTTATGAACAACTCAAGGTTGTGATGATATGAATGACTCAAGGTTAGGATCTCAAGGCTCTAGATGCTATGAGAAGCTTAGTGTTGTGGATGACACTATCTACTCCAGGTCATGAGCTTAAGGCTTTAGATAATATGAACAACACATGGTTGTGGATGTCATGAATGACTCTAAGTCGTGAGAGTAAGGCTCTATAGGTTCCTCTCCACCATTAAGATCTATAGTAGGAAACTACGAACCCATCCCCCCCACATACACACACACACCAAGATTTGTAGAAAGAAATAATGAACCAAACAAGATTATTGCATTCATCATTTGGCTACCCAATCTCCTCATCAAAACCCTAACCACCCATTTTGTCTTGCTAATGAGGCCTCCACCGATTCTTAGCTTATTAAAGAGGTGGTCTATGCTACTATCGGTAGATTCGTTGGCACCAATGATGATTATATTGACATTTTCTATGGGTATTCAAGAAGGATCAACAAGGGAATGTTCAAGGTCATGATACATCCTCTTACTTTGCTATTAAAAAAAAAATCAATGCTTTGAGTTTTCTTAGGCCATTTATATTCCAAATGCCTTCGAATATTTTGTTATTTTAATGTTTCCATAAAATCTTATATGTTATTATTATTATTCTATCATAGAGTCCTCTTTTGCTAACCGTTAAAGATTACCTATGGGATTGGTGAAATCCATAACTAGCCACCATTAACTAAATCTTTTACTGGTAAATTTTTTTCTCTCTCAAGAAATTTTAGATTTGAGGTTTAAGGTTTCTTTGGAGTGTTTATGATTTTATGGGGTGTTTATTAGGGTTTTATATTTAATTCTATAGTTATAACAATTTATTTTTGTCCGTTTCATTCTTAGAAGCTCATTTCTTCATGTTATTTGGCATCTAGGTGCATAGTTATTATCATAGGCACCTAATGTAAGCTTTAACCCTTACATTTTAATTTTCAAATTTCATATCATAGGATTTTATTTTATTTTATTTTTATTTTATTTTTTTTTGTAAATTTGGAGTTTCTATTGTGCTTTGGAATGAAATGATGCTTGCTACTTTGTTTTTGGGAAGTGACTATTGGATTCTATTTTTATGCATGTATAATTGTTGTTAGTTTTTGGGAAGTGAATTTTCAGGAATAGGTTTTGAGACTATTCTATTTTGGGAGGCATATTGCTAACCACGTTTACATGGTTCTTGTAGGTTTTCAAACTATTATGTTTTGAAACTATTTTGATTATGAAAATTTGTGGGATATAATAGTCTAGGTCCTTGTGTTTAGAATGATTATGGAAGTTTCAAATTTGCTCTTTTGAGTTAATTTTAACTGCTACTATTATGCCCATGGAACACTTTTGTTGAAAATGCAAATCTTGGTAGATGTTATATACGTTAATTAAAATTGCAAGTAGAGTAGTGGCATCTTTAATTTTATGTCAAGCCTTTTGGGGAAAGTCCTTTTTAGAATTGAGCTTCATTACTAACTTCTTATTTAATACTTATTACTAAGAAATTAAAATTGCATTTGAGGTGTTATCTATTTGATTGTATGTTTTTTAGTTTGTTTAATAGGTGTTTGAAGCTCTTAGATTAAAAAGTAGTAAAATGATTTTACCATTTCCATAGTTTACACCGTATCTCATTGTACCTTATTAATTGGGTATAAAGAATTCTTTTGTTTTCCTTGAAATCATTTAATGTTTTTTAAAAAATTACTTCTTTAACCTTTATTTTTATTTTGTTCTCTTTTTATGGTATGTTGGAAACTGGTTTCAACTATTCCAAAAAATAGAAAACAAAATTCTAGGATGGAAACACATTTAATAAACACTTTTATTGAAAATTTTATTCTTTTTTTAGAATAGTTTGATGGTGTTTTAAGGAGCTTTTTTTTAGTATTCAGAGAAGCAATGAAAAACATTAAGAATATTTTAAAGTTATTTTTATTATACTTGCGTCTAAAGAATAAACTAGCTTGTATATTTGGTTTTCACATAGAATTCTATTTCTAAAAGTAATTTAAAACCCTTTTTAAACATTTTTTTAGAATTTATTGTTTGAGAGTCATTTTTTTAGAATTTATGTTTTAGTAACTTTTCACGGCTAATGTTTAACATTCACTTTTTTCTTAACAAGACCATTTTATACGTATGAGCAACTGCCCATGGTCTTGTTATTCTTTGTTGCTTGAGTATATTTCCTTTCTCTTTTAAATTATTTTCATGGAATAAAGGTGTTATATTAAATTTTAGATTGACCAATCTTCCAATTCCAATAAGAAATATTTTTTTTTCTTACTTGTATATACCATGAATATATATTAGTATAATTTTTCATGCTTATTGTTGTTTATTTCAAGTAGTAATCATAAATTAGGAATTTTTTTAGTATTGTTATTTGAAAGTGCCACCTTGGATCCATAAACTATACAAACTTAGACTAATAAAATTGAATCCCATGACTTCCATGACTTTGAGAAATCTAATGTCAAGCTCTTGAAAAATGCCGCATGTTATAGTCTGCAAGACATAAAGCAAATTCTGGTATTCTTATTGCCCTTGGAAACATGTTAATAGGTTTTGATCCATTGACTCATTTAACTTATATCAAAGTTTTCTTTTCTTCATGTATTAGTTTAACTTTATTCCTTTAAAGTTGACAAGTTTTGTGTAGTTTTTCGATTGAAGTTAAAATAGTTGAGTGATTAGGAAAGTGTGCAAGCAATTCCTTTAGGTGTTTATAATACAATTAATTTAGTATTACAAAAAGAGAGAAGGAAAAGAAAAGTTTGATTTAGTTAGAAATTTTCTTCTTATATCTATAGGATAGAAAGAAGAAAAGAAAATGGAAGTAATTCTAATGGGGTAATATTACGATGGAAAAAACTTATTTAGGGAAGTTAATATCTATAGGATCGAAAGAAGAAAAGAAAATTGAAGTAATTCTAATGGGGTAATATTATGACGAAAAAAACTTATTTAGGGAAGTTAATATAACCTTTAATTTTTGAAATAAATATAAAAGAAGAAAATAATTCTTTCACAATTATATGAGAATATTGTTTTGTGATTTCAGTTATTCGTAATGGATGCTTCTGCTCCTCTATTGCTAATGAAAAAGGTGCATGTTAAGGTTTAACAATTTACAATCCCTGCTTTACTTTTATTGTTTTGTTATTCTATTTAGAAGATTGTTCAGAACTTTTTCTGGTGTGTATGAGTACCTATTTTCCCTCTCCTTGCATCAAATTCCTAATGTGCATTTTAAACCTTGCCTATGTGTGTTTCACATTCAGCACAATTAGAGAAAGCAATAAATTTTTAAATACATTGATCAATTTATAGCCAAAATTAGTTAATTTGTCCATTTTTTGGCTTGACAAAGATATAATAGCTTCACCATAAAGAGTGAAAAAAAATTTTACCCTCTTATTTCATGTGTGTTTTTTTTTTTTTTTAATATGTCATAGTGTTCTACATTGGATATAGTTTATTTTCTCATCTATTTTTCTTTACTTTTTAAGAAAAATAAGAATCTTAAAAAATTAAACGAAATCAAACAAACTAGAATTCCTCTATTTTGGTTTTAAGAAACTAAATGTAGGGAAAAATTGAAGTGTGAATGTATGGAGAATTCCTCTGTTTTGTTCTAGAAATTCTATAACTGTGAAGGAAGGAGAAGGCTTTTCCTTTTTGCTCCTATTAGAGGTTTAAGGACTATTCTCATTTCTGACATATATCATTAGTAGATTAGTTCTTTCATTTTTCTTATTGTACAACACAAGTTATAAAATGGCTTCCACAAAAATTTGTTCTTGAGAAAAATTTTATGTTCTTGAACATAGAAATCTATTTTCTAACTTAGAGAATAATTTTGATAGACTTTTAATAAATAAAAAAATAGTTTAAGGATTAGATATTGGGATGCAATAAAATAAAAAAAAAAATTATAAGGATTTGTTTAGATGTTTATTTATTTTCCTTTTTCTTTTATTCACATGTTTCTTGTTGTTGTCTGGTTTCCATATTTGATTCATCCCCAATTGGTGATCTACTTGATTCAGTCCTCAGACGGGAGTTATCAACAAAATTTATAAACCTAATTCACCATACACTAGGGTAGCATAGCTAGCATAGTATAATGGTTTTAGGATCGTCCATAGGGATGAGTTTTCATATTACAAGTGATATTAGTTAAAGTACTGAAATGATGCTTTTTCTTTTATGAGTTAGCTTTAAAAGAAAACATAATTTTGGTTGAAAAGGGTTGGTTTTAAATTAACCAAAAATAGTAACTAAGATTTATTACAAAGAAAATGTTTCTTAGAGTTTTAGTTCACTAGGTTCAGGTTCCTTAGACAAAAGAGGGAGATTCTATATCTTTTCCTCGCGTTG
This sequence comes from Vitis riparia, assembly GCF_004353265.1. Classification (NCBI taxonomy): domain Eukaryota; kingdom Viridiplantae; phylum Streptophyta; class Magnoliopsida; order Vitales; family Vitaceae; genus Vitis; species Vitis riparia. Next base: position 14,116,494 of record NC_048444.1, read on the forward strand.
GGGATAATAACATAAAGAATGGTTATCTCCCGAATGATGTGTATTTAGCAATCAAGATTTGATCCCACTAGTCCATGAAACATTGCAGTTGCTTCTCATTAATAGTTTCAAACACTAAAGACCTCTCACTGTGAATCATCTTTCAATGGCTCATAAGAGATTCCATGGAGCTGAAAAGCTTACCAAGTATTGGCCATTCAAGATGATCCTAACCTTGGATTACCTTTCAAAGGCTCGTAAGAGATAACTAATGGATCTCCAGGGAGTCTGAAAAGCTTACCAAGTATTGGCCATTCTAGGTAATCCTACCTTTAAACCACCTCCCAAAGGCTTGTAAGAGATAACTAATGGATCTCCAGGGAGTCCGAAAAGCTTACCAAGTATTGGCCTAGGTGATTTTAAGGGATTTTAAGTTAAACCAAAAAAATAAAAACCATTAATGGGTAACAACTCTCCTCATTTAAAACAAGGAAAACTCCCACCTTTGTATCCGGATCCCTTACCTAGCTTCCTTCAGTCCAAGAAATGAAAAACCTAGTCACTCATCCTCTGAGGCCTTAGAGGATGTTTGGCTAGAAAGAAAATGAAAACAAAATTCGAAGGAAAGGCAGAGCAAGTACTCTGTAAATATATTTCTTACTACGATCCTCCATTTTTTTCTTTTACAAGATACAAGAGATATATATAGAGAGGTCTTTTTAACCCTCCTTTAAACTTCCTAACCAAGAAATCCTATTATTGGTTGGTTACAAGGGGAAAATAGGGAATTACACAAAATATCTAGAGATAAATATCTGAAGATAAAAATCTAGTGGAGTCGTTGCACAAATATCTGGAAATTACACAAGGAGATTTTGCAGGCCATGCGAGATTTTGCATGGTGTGCGAAATTCATTTTTGGCTTGGCTCTTCAGCATTTGGTTTCGCAAGGCTTGCGAAATTTCGCACAGGGTATGAAATTCAATTTTCTTAGTCCTGCTCTCTGTCCTGCAGTTTGTACTCCTTTTGGCATTTCGCATGCTATGCGAAATTGCTGGTTGCTAGATTTCTTATTTGATTCTCTTCCTTGCATACTTGATTGGCTTGGAAAAGGCTACAAAGCTCTCCAAAGCTTGGATTCTTCATGTATTTGAGCTTCAACTTGCTTTGCCATGGATTTCACAAAATTCTCCCTCGTTCTTGGCTTGTTTTAATGATAAAAAAGCTATAAAAAAAAAAGGCCAAAACTTGCCAAAACTGATTAATAACCCTTGCTAGGTTCGTTAATGTGCCAATTGAGTTAAAACGTATTAGTTACTACTCAAAAGTGTTTCAAATCAGATAATTCCAAGCTATAAAAGAGCACTTTTTGAGTAGTAATCACTCCCCCCAACCGACACATTGCTAGTCCCTTAGCAATGAAGGAGAGATAAAGAAAAATAAACAGTAATATAATTTACAAAATCATGCTGATCACTCCAAAAAATTTACAAGTGGCATGATACAAATTATACTCTCACATGGAACATCAAAGAGGCAAAACCCAACCTTCAACAAGAGTCATCAAATCTCTTGCCTAATCACAATGTATAAAGAGTAGGCATTATGCAAATTTAAGCATCAAAAGAATTTCCACTCCCAAAGGTCCAATTCTTACTATTCCATAAAAATCTAAGTGTTAATATTATTAGCTTTCGATTATAGTATGTCGAACTATTCTCTCTCTCTCCCCCCCCCCCCCCCCCCCCAACCTAGTTCTTTCTCAAATCTTAGCAAATTGATCAACCTCCAATAGGCTAAGAACGCACCTCTTTTATTCATAATTTTTTTTCATTGTAGGAGTGCAATGCTAAAGGTATTGTTTTCTAAAGTGTCCATGTAACAGGGGACCATCGATGACTCCCAACCAATCAAGGTTTAGGGCATCAAGCTTTAAGGATCTTTCGACCACTAACTCCTCATATTTTACCCTGAACTTTTGAAATTGAAATTTAATACCCAAACACCTATAATATGTTAAACTCCTCCTATTCACCCTTGTAACGAGCAATGAGGTCGGTGGCTCCCAACCAATCAAGGCTTAGGGCACCGGGTTTTAAAGATTTACACCATATACCACTCGGACCTTGCTTGGGTTTCGAGGCAAGTGCAACACTTTGTTCTTTTTTTTCAAGGCTCATTGACCTTTTATAAGGTGTCCCAACACTATTAAAACGAGGTCAAAGGTACTAAGTCAAAATTTTCCTAAGTTTAGGGGGTGACATAGTTTTTCATCTTATAAACGGAACCTAATGTTCACAATGTGTGGTAAGATTAAAGTGGAAGAAATAGGTTGAATTCAATAGGAGTTTCAATAATTCATCAACTTCAATAAGCATAATACAACTCTAATATTCAAGTAAAAAGACAAGAACTCAATTTCTCCCATTTCATTTTGAGAATTTTTCCTTAATAACCATGGAGAGTAGAGTAAAAACCTTTTTTTTAAAAAAAATTTAAAATTAAGTAAAAAGTAACTAAATTAACAAAAGAACTTAGCATTATTAACAATACTTACTTCCTCAACTCTCCCGCCAACTAAGATCAACATTGTCCTCAATGTGTCAAGATCGATTGAAAATATAGGGAGGAAGTGGTACCTCCTGAGTGACATAGAGTTTGAGTCATATAGGAGAAACCACATGAGTCAACAAAAAACAAAACAATCATGAGAAGAAAAAATAGAAAAATGCTAAGTATAACAAAAAATGATGTCTATATATTAATATGAGAAAGTACAATATGAAATATGATCAGGTAATACATCCAATCCCAGAATACAAAGCATCAAAATAAGGAACAATCTCTACTAATATAATATGTAAATACAATAGGATAAAGAGATGTCCTATGATCAAGTAGCAGGGGCCTCTGGTGGAGATGATGCATCCTCAGGTGGGGCGTCACAAGGTGGCAGAGGGATTTGCAGGGCATTTTGGTTTTCGCACAGTGCCTTATAGATGTGCGAAATGGGTTCACAGACCCCTTATAATTTCGCACAATCAATTCGCGTAAAAAATTCGCAAGGCACTTTCGCACTTGCGAATTTTATTTTATTTTTGTACGAAACTTTGTGTTCGCAGGGTATGCGAATTGACAAAAAAAAAAAAAAAAAACAGGGCTTTTCCTTTGCCAAAAATCTTTAAGGATATGCCCAACTGTTTTGAAGTCCCCGCTGCAACTGATCATCAAAAAACCTAAGTTAAATCAAAGCAAGTAATCAAAATAAAAGAAATTTAATAATAAAACAAAAAGATATGGACTTGCCAGTCTTTAGAAAGACTAAGTCCATAAAAAAACTAGTCTTGTTTCAGCTTATCTTTACCAAGTATACATACTTCAACTTTAGGGGTAATGGCTTAAGAGTAAGCTTTGGGGGCTCCTCCTTAGCAGATCTTTGTATCTCCACCTCATTGAGTAAGGGTAGAAGAAATTCCTTGATGACTATCCTAACAACGAAACCTTCATCTTTCATTGTACTTTTCCCTTTTCTCTTTCCTTTATTTTCCTCCCTCTTTTCTTTTTCAGCTACAGTCTCTTCATCATGCTTTAGCTTGTATGTAGGGTGATCAACCTCTTTACCACTCCTCAAAGTGATAACTGCTTTGACTTCCCTCACCTATGAAGATTCTCCCTCTCGAGCCTCCACTTTATGGATACCCTTGGGATTTTGATAAGGTTGAGAAGGAAAGTTTCCTTTTTCTTGCACTGTGTTGAGGTTGGTAAGCCTTGAGATTAAGTATTAGAGATTGTCTATCTTCTGAGATAGATCATATTGTATCCCATCCAGCCTTTTGTTCACTGCACTCTTTACACTATCAATTCTCTTATTGAGTTGGGCATTGATGAACTTCTGATCTGCCAGAAAGTCTCCCACAACCTTGCTAAGGTTCACAATAGCTTGTTCAAGGTTCAAGGCTTGCTGAGGGGCTTGAGTAGGTTGTGTGTAATGAGATGGCTGTGGTTTCCAAGAGAAATTTGGATGGTTCCTCCAATTTGAATTGTAGGTGTTGTGATCACCAAACATCCCTCTCGCCACTAGAATGGTAGGACACTCCTTCACCGTATTCCTTCACTATCTCGTATCCAACAGGGCATGCACAACTAGTAATTACTAAAACAAACACAAAGAAAACAAAAAGAAAAACAATCCTAGAAAAAAAAAATTAAGGTTAACTAAAACTAGATAAAAGATAAACTAAAAACAAAAACAAATAAAACAAAACAAATAAAAAGAGTTAGTAAAAGAAAAGAAAAATCACCAAACTTGTGATGAAGATCACAAGTGTTTTGAAAAGATCATATCACTGTAAAGTGGCACTATTCCCGACAATGACGTCATTTGATTTGTCCCCAATTGGCGATCTACTTGATTCAGTTCTCAGACGGGAGTTATCAACAAAGTTTATAAACCTAATTCACCATACACTAGGGTAGCATAGCTAGCATAGTATAGTGGTTCTAGGATCATCCACATGGATGTGTTTTTTATATTACAAGTGATATTAGTTAAAGTATTGAAATGATGCTTTTTCTTTTATGAGTTAGATTTAAAAGAAAACATAATTTTGGTTGAAAAGAGTTGGTTTTAAATTAACCAAAAATAGTAACTAAGATTAATTACAAAGAAAAGGTTTCTTGGAGTTTTAGGTCACTAGGTTCATGTTCCTTAGACAAAAAAGGGAGATTCTGGATCTTTTCCTCGCGTTGGGGATAATAATATAAAGAATGGCTATCTCCCAAACCAGTGTGTATTTAGCAATCAAGATTTGATCCCACTGGTCCATGAAACACTACAATTGCTTCTCATTAATAGTTTCAAACACTAAAGACTCTCATTGTGAATCATCTTTTAATGGCTCGTAAGAGATAACTAATAGACATCCATGGATTCCATGGAGCACGAAAAGCTTACCAAGTATTGGCCATTCAAGGTGATCTTAACCTTGGATTACCCTTCAAAGGCTCGTAAGAGATAACTAATGGATCTCCAGGAGTCCGAAAAGCTTACCAAGTATTGGCCATTCTAGGTAATCCTACCTTTAAACCACCAACTAAAGGCTCGTAAGAGATAACTAATGGATCTCCAGGGAGTCTGAAAAGCTTACCAAGTATTGGCCCAGGTGATTTTAAGGGATTTTAAGTTAAACCAAAAAAATAAAAACCATTAACGAGTAACAACTCTCCTAATTTAAAACAAGGAAAACTCCCACCTTTGTATCCGGATCCCTTACCTAGCTTCCTTCAATCCAAGAAATGAAAAACCTAGTCACTCATCCACTAAGGCCTCAGAGGATGTTTGGCTAGAAAGAAAATTAAAACAAAATTCGAAGGAAAGGCAGAGCAAGTACTCTCTAAATATATTTCTTACTACGATCCTCCATTTTTTTCTTTTACAAGATACAAGAGATATATGTAGAGAGGTCTTTTTAACCCTCCTTTAAACTTCCTAACCAAGAAATCCTATCATTGGTTGGTTACAATGGGAAAATAGGGAATTACACAAAATATCTAAAGATAAAAATCTGGAGATAAAATATTTGGAGATAAATGTCTGAAGATAAAAATCTAGCGGAGTCGGTGCGCAAATATCTGGAAATTACACAGGAGATTTTGTAGGCCATGCGAGATTTCGCATGGTGTGCAAAATTCATTTTTGGCTTGGCTCTTCAGCATTTGTTTGCAAGGCTTGCGAAATTTCGCACAGGGTGCGTAATTCAATTTTCTTAATCCTGCTCTCTGTCCTGCAGCTTGTACTCCTTTTGGCATTTCACATGCTATGCGAAAGTTTCGCATAGCTATGCAAAATTGCTGGTTGCTAGATTTCTTCTCTGATTCTCTTCCTTGCATACTTGATTGGCTTGGCAAAGGCTACGAAGCTCTCCAAAGCTTGGATTCTTCATGTATTTGAGCTTCAACTTGCTTTGCCATGGATTTCACAAAATTCTCCCACGTTCTTGGCTTGTTTTAATGATTAAAAGGCTACAAAAAAAAAAAAAAAAACACCAAAACTTGCCAAAACTGATTAATAACCCTTGCTAGGTTCGTTAATGTGCCAATTGAGTTAAAATGTATTAATTACTACTCAAAAGTGTTTCAAATCAGTTAATTCCAAGCTATAAAAGAGCACTTTTTGAGTAGTAATCAATATCAATAAGATTATTTTATATATTTAACATTAATTTATTTTTCTATGAACATTAAGGGCTTTTGGTATTAGTCTCTCATATGGCATGTTGAGTTGAAACCTCTAGATGTTATGCATAGCTCAAGGTTGTGCATTAGATGAACGATTCTGCATCATGAGCTAAGGGCTATATATGACATGAACGACTCTGAGTCATGGACTCAAGGCTCTAGATGCTATGAACAACATAGGGCTGTGGTTGAGATATAGAGTCATAAGGTCAAGGCTTTAGATGCAATGAAATGATCCAAGCTATGAAGGACATAAATGACTTTGGGTCGTGAGCTCAAGGCTCTAGATACTATGAATAGCATAAGGCTATGGTTAACATGAATGACTCTTGGTCGTAAGGTCGGGCCTTTAGATACTATGCATAGCTCAGGGTTATGGTTGATAAGAATGAATCTGGGTTGTGAGCTTAAGGCTTTGGATGCTACGAAAAACTCATAGTTATGTATGATATGAATGACTAGGGATCCCATGAGCTCAAGCCTCTAGATGCTATGAATAACTCAAGACTGAGGATGATACGAATGATTCATGGTCATGAGCCTATGAGTTTAAATGCTATGAACAGCTTAAGACAGTGGATGACATGAATAACTCCAACTCGTTAGCTCAAGCCACTATATCCTATGCATAGCTCAGGGTTGTCATTAACATGAAAATTCCCAGTCGTGAGTTGAGGAATCTAGATGCTATGAAAGGCTCATGGTTGTGGACGACGTGAACGACTCCGAGTCTTGAGCTCAAGGGTCTAGATGGTATGAACAACTCAAGGTTATGGTAGACATGAAGAACTCTGGGTCGTGAGCTTAGGGCTCTAGATACTATAAAAAGCTCATGGTGGTGGTTGACATGAATGACTCTGAGTCATAAACTCAGGCCTCTAGATGCTATGAACAACTAAGAGTTGTGGATAATATTAATGACTGGAGATATTATGAGCTTAGACCTCTAGATTCTATGAACAACTAAGGGCTAAGATTGCTATGAATGATTCTTGGTCATGAGCTATGAGTCTAAATGTTATGAACAAATCAATGCTCTAGTTGACATGAAGTAATCCGAATTGTTAGCTGAGGGCTCTAAATTCCATGAAAAGCTTAGAGCTATGGATGACATGAATGACTTTAGGTTGTGAGCTCAGGGCTTTAGGTGCTATGAATAACTCATGGTTGTGGTTGACATCAATGACTTCGGGTCATAAGGACATGGCTCTAAATACTATGAAAAGCTCCAAGTTGTAGTGGATATGAATGACTCCTGGTCGTGTGTTCAAGGATCCAGATACTATGAACAACTCAAGCAAGTGGTTGACATGAACAACTCTGGATCCTGATTTTAGGGCTCTACATGCTATGAACAACTCAAAGTTAAGGTTTACTTGAATGACTCTAGGTCATGAGCTCAAAGCTCTAAATACTATGAATAGCTCAGAGTTGTGGATGATATGAATGACTCTGGGTCCTGAGCACAAGGCTCTAAATGCTATGAATAGCTCAAGGCTGTGGTTGATATGAATGACTCCGAGTTATGAGCTTAAGACTCTAGATACAATGAATAAATCAAGGTTATGGATGGCATGAATGATTCCAAGTCGTGAGCTTAGGGCTCTAGATGCTATGAACAGCTCAGGGTTATGGTTTACATGAATGACTCTCGATTGTGAGCTTAAGACTCTAAATACTATGATCAGCTCAAGGCTATGGATGACTTGAACAACTTCAGGTTATGAGCTCAGGGCTTTAGATACTATGAGCAGCTCAGAGATATGGTTGACATAAATGACTTAGATTTATGAGCTTAGGACTCTAAATGCAATGAATAGCTCAAGGTTATGGATGACAAGAATCATTCCAACTTATAAGCTTAGGGCTCTAGATTCTATGAACAACTTGGGGTTGTGGTTTACATGAACCATTCCCGATCGTGAGCTTAGGGCTCTAAATGCTATGAACAACTTAAGGCTATTGATGATATGAAAAACTACGGGTCATGAGCTTAGGGCTTTAGATACTATGAGCAACTCAAAGCTATGGTTGACTTGAATTACTACGGGTCCTAAGCTAAGAGCTCTAAATGCTATGCACAACTTAACATTGTGGATATATGAATGACTTGGGATCCTCTAAGCTCAGGCCTCTAGATACTATGAATAACTCAGGGTTATGGATGATATGATTGATTCTATGTGATGAGCTCAGGATTGTGGATGACATGAATAACTCCAGGTCATGAGCTTAGATCTGTAGATATTTTGAACAACTTAGGGTTATGGTTGACATGAACAACTTCGAGTTGTGAGCTAAGGGCTTTGAATGAAAAGCTCCAGGTTGTGGTCGACATTATAGACTTCAAGTCATGAGTTCAAGACTATAGATGCTATGAACACCAAAGGGTAGTGGTTGACATGAACAACTCTAGGTCATGACCTCAAGTCTCTAAATGCTATGAACAACTTAGGTTGTGGTTGACATGAATGACTCTAAGTTGTGAGCTCAGAGCTCTAGATGTTATGAACAACTTAGAGTTATGGATGATATGAACAACTCAGGATCTTGTGAGCTAAGGCCTCTATATGCTATGAACAACTTAGGAATAAGAATGATATGAACGATTCTTGGTCATGAGTGTGTAAGTTTAAATGTTATGAACAACTCAGGGTTATGGATGATATGAACCACTCTAGGTGGTTGAGAGCACTAGATGCTATGAACAACTCAGGATTTTAGTTGACATGAAGGACTTCGAGTTATGTGCTCCAAGCTCTAGATGCTATGAACAACTCAGAGTTGTGGATGATATGAACAACTCGGGATCCCGTGATCTTCGACCTCTAGATCCTATGGACAACTCAAGATTGAGGAGGATATGAATGATTCTTGGTTGTGAGCTTATGACCCTAAATGTTAAGAATACCTTAGGATTGTGCATGACATGAATGAGTCTTGGTCATAAGCTTAGGACTTTGGATACTATGAACAACCCAGGGTTGTCGACGATATGAGCAACTACGGATCCCGTGAGCTCAAGCCTCTAAATGCTATGAAAATCTCATGGGTGTTAATTATATGAACAATTCTTAGTTGTGTGCCCATGGCTCCAAATTCCATGAATAACTTATGGTTGTGGATGACATGAACAACTTCAGGTTGTGAGCTCAAGGCTCTATATGCTATGAACAACTCAAGAAAGTGGTTGACATAATGACTCTAAGTCATGAGCTCAAGGCTCTAGATAGTGTGAATAGCTCAAGGCTCTAGATGTTATGAACAACTCAGAGTTATGGATGATATGAACAACTTGTGATCTTATGAGTTAAGGCCTCTATATGCTATGAACAACATAGGGCTAATGATTACTACTCAAAAAGTGTTATTTTGTAGCTTGTAATTAACTCTTTTAAACACTTTTGAGTAGTAGTTATTACCTTTTAACTCAATTAGCATATTAAGTACCTTTGCAATCGTTTCTAATCAAATTGTGTAAGTTTTGGTGCTTTTGATAGTAATTTGATCACCAAAGCAATCCAAGTTGAGGAGAGTTCTATGGAATCCATGGCAAAGCAATTGGAAGCTCATTAACATGAAGAACCTAAGCTTTGAAGCTTTATAGTCCTTTTCCAAAAGCAAATCATGAATGCAAGGAGGGAAAGAAAAGAGAGAAATCTAACATGAAGAATTCAAGAGGACAGTAACTGTTGGACACTTTTGGAGAACTTCCCGGAGTCCATTTCATGCATACTATATTTCGTTTCAAAGCTCAGGAAGTTAGCAATCCAACACTTCAAATGGTGCATGATTCGAAGCTGAAATGAAGACGTTATAGCCGTTGGAAGCCAATCAAACCAAGCTGAAGACCAATTTCTCAGGCTGCGAAATCACAAGAGGAAGGCTGCGAAAACAGCCTTTGGCTGCGAAATGGAGACCTTCAGCTTGCGAAATTTCACAGCCATCTTGCATGCCTGCGAAATCCTCCTGAGTGCTTCCAGATATTTGCGATCGACGCATTTAGATTTTTTTCTTCAGATATTTGATGTTTAAATCCCTATTTTCTCCTTGTACTCCACCAATCATAGGGTTCCTTAGTTATTAAGTAAGAACAAAGGGTGAATAACCTTATATATATTGTTTGTAATTTTCAACACATAGAGATATCTCGGGAGCTTGTTCTTAAAGACAACTTTTTGTATATTTTTTAAGGAAGTAAAATACAGAGCTTTGTTCTACCTTACCTACTAGTTTTGATTGTATTTTTCTTACTAGCCAAACAAGCTCTGAGGATGTTTCATCAGAGAATGAGTGGCTAGAATTTTTGTTTCTTGGAGCTAAGGTAGTTGGGTAAGGTGCCGAGTGCAAGAATTGGTAGTTTTGTTGTTTCAGCTGTTAATGAAGAGAAAGTGTGACCCGTTAATGGTTTCTATGTTTTTAGTTAACTTAAAATGCCGTTAATTCACCTAGGCCAACACTTGGTAAGGCAAGTGATCTCCGTCCATTGAGATGCACTAGTTTACCTCTTGCGAGCCTTTGGGAGGTGACTTGAAGGTAGGATTTTCTAGAATTGCCAACACTTGGTAAGCTTTTGGACTCTAAGGAGACATCCATTAGTTATCTCTTGCGAGCTTGAGAAGGGAAGTCCAAGGTTAATGATCACCTTGAATGGCAAATGCTAGGTGAGAGGCACGAGCCATTGCAAGATGAATCAGTGAGAGGGATTTAGTGTTTGAATCCATAAAAAGGAAACATTTGTACAACACCGGTTAGAGAAGTAACTATATGTTAATTCTCTAATGTGAGGAAAAGATTCAAGTGACCGGAACTCTGTTTTTGCATGAGGAACCTGACCCCAGTGATCCTAAAACTCCAAGAAACGCTTTTCTTCATAAGTAATTCCCATTACTTTCTTTTTAGTTAGCTTAAAACCAATCCTTTTCTAAACCAAAGTTTATGTTTTCTTTTAAAGCTAACATTGAAATGAAAAAGCATCAATTCAACTTTGAGTTGTTATCAGTTGTAAGTTGAAAACCCTTCCCAATGAACGATCCTAGAGCCACTATGCTATATTAGCAAAGGCTATCCTAGCACATGGTGATATAGGTTATAAATTTTGTTGATTACTCCTGTCTGAGGACCAAAATCGAGGTACACCAACTAGGCACACAATCAAATGGCACCGTTGCCGGGGAAGGTGCCAACTTCACAGGGATATTATTTCAAAGTACTTGTGATTTTCATCACAAGTTTGGTGATTCTTCTTTCATTTTACTAACTCTTTTAATTGTTTCTTTTACTTGTTCATATTCTAACATATCTTTTAATTCAGTTTTAGTTAATTGTAGTCTTTTTGTAGTCTTGTTTTCTTTGTTTTCTTTTGTTTTTGTTTTTGTTACAGTTGATACTAGTTGTGTATGCCAAATTGGATACGAGACAGTGGAGGAAGGCTTGTTAAACGTGAAACACCTCATAACAAGGAATTGGAATTGAGCTTGAATATCATGGAAGCTACACCTGAAGATCAGCATAGTCACCATGGTCACCAGGACAATCCCAATGCATTCAGATCAATGAGGGACCACGTGCATCCACCTCGTATGAGTGCACCATCATGTATAGTGCCCCTCATGGAGTAGCTAGTGATCAGACCACATATTGTTCCACTTCTACCAACTTTCCATGGGATGGAAAGTGAGAATCCCTATGCACATATCAAGGAATTTGAAGATGTTTGTAATACATTCCAAGAAGAAGGAACTTCAATCGACTTGATGAGGCTTAAGCTATTTCCTTTTACTTTAAAGGATAAGGCCAAGATTTGGCTTAATTCTTTAAGGCCAAGGAGTATCCATACTTGGACTGATTTACAAGCTGAATTCCTCAAGAATTTTTTCCTACTCATAGAAAAAATGGCTTGAAAAGGAAAATTTCAAACTTCTCAGCTAAAGAGAATGAGAAATTCTATGAGTGTTGGGAAAGATACATGGAAGCCATCAATGCTTGTCCTCACCATGGTTTTGATACATGGCTATTGGTGAGTTATTTCTATGATGGGATGTCTTCCTCAATGAAGCAACTCCTCGAGACAATGTGTGGAGGAGATTTCATGAGTAAGAATCTGAAGGAAGCTATGGATTTCTTGAGTTATGTGGCTGAAGTTTCAAGAGGATGGGATGAACCGAACAAAGGAGAAGTGGGGAAGATGAAGTCTCAATCGAATGCTTTCAATGCTAAGGTTGGGATGTACACCTTGAATGAAGATGTTGATATGAAAGCAAAATTTGCAGTTATGACAAGAAGATTAGAGGAGCTAGAACTGAAAAGATACATGAAGTATAAGTTGTTGCTGAAACACCAGTGCAAGTCAAACCATGTCCTATTTGTCAATCTTATGAACACTTGGTGGAGGAGTGCCCTACAATTCCAGCTGCTGGGAAATGTTTGGAGATCAAGCAAATGTATTGGACAATTCAAGCCCAACAACAATGCTCCGTATGGAAATACTTACAATTCAAGTTGGAGGAATCATCCAAATTTTTCTTCGAAGCCAAGAGCACCTCAGTATGCACAACCAGCTTAACCATCTCAACAAGCTTCAAGCCTTGAACAAGCAATAGTGAATCTAAGTAAGGTTGTGGGAGATTTTGTTGGAGACCAAAAATCCATCAATGCTCAACTCAGTCAAAGAATTGACAGTGTAGAGAATACTTTGAATAAAATGATGGATGGGATGCAAAATGACTTATCTCAGAAGATAGATAATCTCCAATACTCAATCTCAAGGCTAACTAACTTGAACACAGTGCAAGAGAAGGGTAGATTTCCTTATCTACCTCACCAAAACCCTAAGGGTATCCATGAAGTGGAAACTCATGAGGGAGAGTCCTCACAGGTGAGAGATGTCAAAGCCTTGATCACTCTATGGAGTGGTAAAAAGGTTGAATTGCCAACACCCAAGCCACATGCTGAAAAGAAAGAAGAAGAAGAGACAGAGAAGAAGGAGGAAATCAAAGGAAAGAAGAAAGATATCAGTGAAGGGAAAGAGGACCATGATTCAACAGTGAATGCAAATCCGGAGAAAGTACTTATCAAGGAAGAAGTGATGAAGAAACACACCTCCACCTTTTTCTCAAGCTTTGCATGGGAAAAAGGAAATCAGAAATACATCAGAAATTCTTGAAGTATTGAGACAAGTGAAAGTCAATATTCCATTGCTGGATATGATTAAACAAGTTCCAACATATGCAAAATTCCTAAAAGACTTGTGTACTATCAAAATAGGGTTGAATGTGAATAAGAAAGCCTTCGTGCTATCATAGAATGCAAGTCTCCTTTGAAGTACAAAGATCCGGGATGTCCTACCATTTCAGTCATGATTGGGGGAAAGGTAGTGGAGAAAGCTTTATTAGACTTGGGAGCAAGTGTGAATTTGCTTCCATACTCTGTTGATTACTACCAAAAAGTGCTATTTTGTAGACCTAATTATAATGGTTTTAAGCACCTTTGTGTAGTAATCATATTCATTTAACCCAATTAATTCATTAAGGTCCTTAGTAATTGGTTTTAACCATTTTGTGGCAAGTTTACATGTTTTTATCAGCTTATGAATCAATTCAAGCATGCCAAATGATGGAGGAGCTAATTGGACAAGTTAAAGCAAGGATTTTGGAAGTTTACAGGCTTGAATTTCAAGTGGAAACACGAGCACAAGCAAAGAGAATGCAAAGAGGAAAAACAAGCAAAGTGAAGAAAACAGAGGACAATAGCTGCAGTCTTCTTTCGCACTTTTGGGGCACTTTCCGAAGTCAATTTTCTACATGCTATATACCATTTCAAAGCTCAGGAAGTCAAGAATCCAACGCTTCAAACCGTGTACAATTTGGAGCTGAAATGAGGAAGATATGGCCTTCGGAAGACAACTGCATCAAATCTTGTGAAAATTTCGCAAGGTGAATTTCTCCTTGCGAAATTTCGCAAGGAGGATTTAGGCACATTGTGAAAATGCCGAATTTCCTCTGTTTCTCCACGCACGCACCACCGACTTCCCATATTTTTTAGCTTGATATTTTCTCATGTAAATTCCTTTTGTAACCTTGTAATCAACCAATGAAAAGGTTGCTTTTGTATTAGCTTTTGTAATTTAGCTTGTTATTGTCTTTAAATAGAGGTGAAGAGCCTTAGAAAAAAAAAAAGGTTGTAACCCGTAACCTTAGAAATTATAAGAGCTCTTTGTTCAAAAGCTTCTTTTCTCTTTTCTTTCTCATTTTCTTAGTAGCCAAACAGCCTCTGAGGACTTTTCCTCAGAGGATGATTGGCTAAAACCTTTAAGTTTCTCAAAGTATGGATGTTATGTGATGGCTTGGATGCAATCCCATGGAAATTTCTCGCACCCGGAAGGTAAGGTAGTCATTTTTCATTAATGGTTCATTAATGGAAAGTTTGGTTTTTATTTCCTTTGGACAACTTCCAACGGCCAATACTTGATAAGCTTTTGGATTTCTATCCATTAGTTATCTCCTACGAGCTATTGGAAGGTGAGGTTTTCAATTCCAAGTTTTGCATTAATCCGTTAGAACCAATTTCAATGGCCATTGAAATGTGAGTTTATCACCTGGAATGACTTTGAGTTGCCAATATTTGGTAAGCTATTGGCTTTAGACCATTAGTTATCTCTTACGAGCCATTCAAAGGAAGTCTAAG